>NC_061841.1:3674577-3679577 GCF_019202785.1 Penaeus chinensis
AGGAGGGAGAGGAGAGGAGAAGAGAGGAAAGAGGAGAGAGGGGAGCAAAAGAGGAAAATGAGAAGTGAGTGGGGAGGAAGGAAGAAGGAGAGGAAGAGAGAGGAGAGAAGATGAAGAGGAGATGAGGAGAAAAAGAGGAGAGGAAGAGAGAGGAGAGAAGAAGAAGAGAGGAAGAAAGAGGAGAAAAGAAGAGGGGAGGGGAAAGGATTAAAGAGGAGAGGAAGAGAGAGGAGAGGAGAAGAAGAGAGAAAGAGATAGAAGAGAGGAAGAGAGACGAATAGAAGAGGGGAGGAAAAAGGACTGAAGAGGAGAAGAAGAGAGAGAAAGAAAGGAAGAGATAGAAGAAGAGAGACGAAGAGAAGAGGGGAGGAGGAGTGTGAGGAGGGGAAGTGGGTGGTCAGTCTCCGTCACTCAAGTGTCACTCACTCGATGGAAGGATGACTCTCTCCCCGGAGCCTGGAGGACGACCCCCTCCGTCGATATTGTTATGGTAATTACAACAGCAATTAATCTTCGACTCGTGTCACGTCCTCATCACCTGCACAATGTTGCCAATTGGGGCTGTCGGGTCGAGAAGATGCCATACCTCTAGGAGCATTAGGGATCATTCTCCTTCGGTTCTTGGAAGGGGTTTCCGGCCTTGTGGGACCGTCGGCGTTGTCCTCTTCGTTTCCCCGGAGCTTCAAATTATACATGCACGAGTATTGTTCCACAAAATTTGCATCCTTATGGCGGCCGCGGCGATCCCGTAGTCTCATGCTGTGCGATCTCTATTATGGCCGTGGAAGAAGTTACGTTTTAATTATTGAGCTTTTTATCTCAGTTCCCCCTTTTTTTTTTTTTTTTTTTTTGCACGTGTGGTTATACCCCTCTTTATCAGACAAACGCGGCTAGAATTACACTTGACAGAAGAAGAAGGGGGAAAAAAAGAAAGAAAAAATAGAGAGAGATAAGTAGATAGATCGAGGAGAGAGAGATGGAGAGGGAGAGAGAGAGAGAGAGAGAGAGAGAGAGAGAGAGGGAGAGAGGGAGAGAGGAGAGGGAGAGAGAGAGAGAGAGAGAGAGAGAGAGAGAGAGAGAGAGAGAGAGAGAGAGAGAGAGAGAGAGAGAGAGACTTCAATAGGAAACCATAAATCACGGTGTTTATTAATGGCTGGCATCTCCGGGCTCGACACAGGTGACCTCTCGCGGCGCTGTTTAACACTCTTTAAGCAATGGCCTGACCTCTAGCGGATGAACTGAAACCTAGACAGAAAGGTCACAAGCAAAGGTGACGCACTGAACATCGCTAATGAGGAAAGCTCCGCCGCCTCTCCTCATTTTTTTCTCCTTTTGGACTCCTCATAATCAAAGGATGGTTTCATGGATACGTTTAGCACGGCGGCAGGTTGGGCAGGATGGGTGGACAGGCTTGTTGGCGGGCGGCAGGTCGGGGTTAGTGGGCGGGCGGGTGGGCGGACGGAAGGATGGGTGGGCTGGTGGGCGGGGACTTCCTTGGGTCTGAACAACGGCGGAAATCAGTGGGTTGGGGGATCGGTTAGGGGAAAGGGAAGGCGCTGAGACAGTGGAATGGGCGGCCTCGCTGAATGGGTAGAGGACGCGGTAGACAGTAGACTGGGAGGATTAGTAGATTAGGTCTAGCGAGGGTCAGGGATTTGGGGTCGGCGGAGGGATTGCGAGGATCCAAAGTTTTATTAGAGTTTCAAGGAAGGATGTTTCGTTCCAGGCGTCTAAATATTCTAGAGACAAGAAATAAAAGAAGAATGATCACTAATGTAGGAATGTAAGAATCTAAGATATGCACCAACATGCAAGAAGAGGAATATATATATATATATATATATATATATATATATATATTTTTTTTTTTTAAGTGTCGGAGGCTTAGAATCCAGGGAACGGTGAGAATAGATTTTAGTCTAGGCGAAAAAAAATCAGCAAAAGAGTGAACATGATTTTTTTTTATTCTAAAAGTATAAAACAAAAAAAAAAAAAAAAAAAAAATAATAAGATATCTCAGGAAGAAGCTTTTTTTTTTTTTCCAAAAATCCCAAAAATCAAGGAACGATAGAAAGAGACACAGATTTTTTTCCATAAAAGATACTAAGCCTTTTAACTTAATAAATTCAAAACAGGACAAGGGAAGGCAAACATTTTCCTTCCAAGGATTCCAGGAAAACGAGAAACACATGGGAGGAGGCAAAAGTTTCCTAAAGGAGCGAAAAGAATCAAGTAAAGGAAAGGAAGTGATGATAGTTTTTTCAGTCCATGAAATTTTCTGCCTTTAAGGTTTCAAGTTTCATGTTTCAAAGAGGGTTAAGAGAAGGCATTTTTTATCTTTATTTGTAGTTATTATTATTATTATCATTATTATTATTTTATTGTCCAGGAAATTAAAGAACTTTGGCAAAGGGGACATCCTTATACTCAAATTTCTTTTATTTTGAGTTTTTCAGGTTAAGAAGCTCTTTGAAGTACGTATTATACATCCAATGAATTCAAACATTATAAAGAAATAATTAATAATTACCTCTCTCTCTCTCTTTCTTTCTTTCTTTCTTTCTTTCTTTCTCTCTCTCTCTTTCTTTCTTTCTCTTTCTCTCTCTTTCTCAGTTAGGCACCCTTAACACACACACACACACGGACACACAAACACAATACATGGGTCCTTACAAACAAAAGGAATAACAAAGGAACCAACAATGATATCTCCAGCATCACATTCTGGTCCCAACAACAGCTCCGTCACCACCACCACCAACAACAGCTCCGTCACCACCACCAACAACAACAGCTCCGTCACCACCACCACCACCACCAACAGCTCCGTCACCACTCACCACCAACAGCTCCGTCACCACCACCAACAACAGCTCCGTCACCACCACCACCACCATCAACAGCTCCGTCACCACCACCACCACCAACAGCTCCGTCACCACCACCACCAACAGCTCCGTCACCACCACCACCTACCAACAACTCCGTCACCATCCACCACCACCACCAACAGCTCCGTCCACCACCACCACCAACAGCTCCGTCACCACCACCACCAACAGCTCCGTCACCACCACCACCACCAACAGCTCCGTCACCACCACCACCACCAACAGCTCCGTCACCACCACCACCAAACAGCTCCGTCACCACCACCAACAGCTCCGTCACCACCACCACCAACAACAGCTCCGTCACCACCACCACAACAGCTCCTGTCACCACCACCACCACCAACAGCTCCGTCACCACCACCACCAACAACAGCTCCGTCACCACCACCAACTAACAACAGCTCCGTCACCACCACCAACAGCTCCGTCACCACCACCCAACAGCTCCGTCACCACCACCACCAACAGCTCCGTCACCACCACCACCACCAACAGCTCCGTCACCACCACCAACAGCTCCGTCACCACCACCACCAACAACAGCTCCGTCACCACCACCAACAACAACAGCTCCGTCACCACCACCACCACCAACAGCTCCGTCACCACCACCACCACCAACAGCTCCGTCACCACCACCAACAACAGCTCCGTCACCACCACCACCAGCTCCGTCACCACCACCACCAACAACAGCTCCGTCACCACCACCACCACCAGCTCCGTCACCACCACCAACAGCTCCGTTACCACAACCACCACCAACAGCTCCGTCACCACCACCATCACCAACAGCTCCGTCACCACCACCAACAGCTCCGTCACCACCACCACCACCAACAGCTCCGTCACCACCACCACCAACAGCTCCGTCACCACCACCACCAACAGCTCCGTCACCACCACCACCACCAACAGCTCCGTCACCACCACCACCAACAGCTCCGTCACCACCACCACCACCAACAGCTCCGTCACCACCACCAACAGCTCCATCACCACCACCAACAGCTCCGTCACCACCACCACCACCACCAACAGCTCCGTCACCACCACCAACAGCTCCGTCACCACCACCAACAGCTCCGTCACCACCACCAACAGCTCTGTCACCACCACCAACAGCTCCGTCACCACCATCACCAACAGCTCCATCACCACCACCAACAGCTCCGTCACCACCACCATCACCAACAGCTCCGTCACCACCACCATCACCAACAGCTCCGTCACCACCACCACCACCAACAGCTCCGTCACCACCACCAACAACAACAGCTCCGTCACCACCACCACCACCAACAGCTCCGTCACCACCACCACCACCAACAGCTCCGTCACCACCACCACCACCAACAGCTCCGTCACCACCACCAACAGCTCCGTCACCACCACCACCACCAACAGCTCCGTCACCACCACCACCAACAACAGCTCCGTCACCACCACCACCACCAACAGCTCCGTCACCACCACCACCAACAGCTCCGTCACCACCACCACCACCAACAGCTCCGTCACCACCACCAACAGCTCCGTCACCACCACCATCACCAACAGCTCCGTCACCACCACCACCACCAACAGCTCCGTCACCACCACCAACAGCTCCGTCACCACCACCAACAACAACAGCTCCGTCACCACCACTAACAGCTCCGTCACCACCACCACCACCAACAGCTCCGTCACCACCAACAACAACAACAGCTCCGTCACCACCACCACCACCAACAGCTCCGTCACCACCACCACCACCAACAGCTCCGTCACCACCACCACCACCAATAGCTCCGTCACCACCACCAACAACAACAGCTCCGTCACCACCACCACCACCAACAGCTCCGTCACCACCACCACCACCAACAGCTCCGTCACCACCACCAACAGCTCCGTCACCACCAACAACAACAACAGCTCCGTCACCACCACCACCACCAACAGCTCCGTCACCACCACCACCACCAACAGCTCCGTCACCACCACCACCAACAGCTCCGTCACCACCACCACCACCGACCTCTCCGTCACCACCAATGACAGCTCCGTCACCACCACCACCACCAACAGCTCCGTCACCACCACCACCACCAACAGCTCCAT
>NC_061841.1:3712891-3715391 GCF_019202785.1 Penaeus chinensis
TCTCTCTCTCTCTCTCTCTCTCTCTCTCTCTCTCTCTCTCTCTCTATTCCCTTATCCTCTGTCCTTTTTCTACCGTCTTCCTCTGCCCTTATCCTTATCCTTTTCTTGTCGGACCCCTTCCCGCCTCCCTCTCGAACCCCATCCATTATCCTTTCTCTCCCCCCCTCCCCCCCTCTCCCCCCCACCACTCCCTGATTCCTTTATCGTTCCCACTCCTCCCCCCTCCCCAACCCTAGCCCCTTCTACCCTCCCTTTCCTCCCTCCTCCCTTCCCCTCGCCCTCCCCTCCTCTTTCCAACCCCCCCTCTCTGACTCTAACCCCCTCCTAACCCTCCCTTCCCTCACTCCCCCTTCCCTCCCCTTCCCAACCCCTTCCTTCCCTTCCTCGCACACTACAAACCCTGACCTACTTGACCCATTGACCCTTCCCCCCACCCCACCCTCCTCCAATGACCCCAGGCCCTATGGCAGCTCCCGGATGACCCCCCAACTGACTCTGGGGTTAAGATGCCAACCCCTCCCCCCCCCCCTCTCCCCAACCTCTCCTCCCCCAGGACGCAGAAAACACAACGAGATAATAAACTGCTTTTCATCCCAAACGCACATACACACACACACACACACACACACACACACACACACACACACACACACACACACACACACGTACACAAACACACATCAAGCACCTCTTCTCTGCTACCACCAACCACCACAACCAGAAAAAAAACAAAAACAAAAAACAAATAAAAGATAAAGAAAACGAATAAAAAGAGTAGTTAATCATCTCCCCCCCCCCCCCACCCCGCCCTCCAAAATCACACCCATAAGACAACCTTTAGTACAGAAGAGGCCTTATCCTATTAACACGCTTAGGATTCAAGGGGGAATGCATGAAGTGTGATCCGACAGCCAACGAAGAGAAGGGTAAACACACTCGTCACGTGACAGGACAAGAAGGCTAAACACACTCGTCACGTGACAGGACAAGAAGGCTAAACACTTTCGTCACGTGACAGGACAAGAAGGCTAAACACACTCGTCACGTGACAGGACAAGAAGGCTAAACACACTCGTCACGTCACAGGACAAAAAGGCTAAACACACTCGTCACGCGACAGGACAAGAAGGCTAAACACACTCGTCACGTGACAGGACAAGAAGGCTAAACACTTTCGTCACGTGACAGGACAAGAAGGCTAAACACACTCGTCACGTGACAGGACAAGAAGGCTAAACACTTTCGTCACGTGACAGGACAAGAAGGCTAAACACACTCGTCACGTGATAGGACAAGAAGGCTAAACACACTCGTCACGTGACAGGGCAAGAAGGCTAAACACTTTCGTCACGTGACAGGACAAGAAGGCTAAACACACTCGTCACGTGACAGGACAAGAAGGCTAAACACACTCGTCACGAGTGCTTATATATTTGTGCACACACACACACACACACACACACACACACACACACACACACACACACACACACACACGCACACACACACACACACACACATATTCCCCCTCAAAATCACTTGAAGATCCTCCGTGGGAATTTTCTTTCGGCTGGACACCGTCATCTCTTATTCTTTCAATATTTACCATTCCTTGCAGATTTTTTAAAATTTTGTTTCGTTCCTTAGAATGTGTTTTTTTTTTTTCTTATGTAAAGGACAATTTCCACTGATTTTTATTTATGTTCTCTATCATAAATCGTTTTCTTTTATGCATTTTCTCATTTAAACGTTAGAAAATATAAAATTATAGTTCTTGTTTTTTCTGTACAAAAGGGTCATCGAATTTTGTTATCTATCGAGCTATCTATCATCATGTATATAGTAATGTTCATCAATAATATTATATCTAAATTTACTGAATTTCTATAGTCTCTAGAGTGTTCAAAATCGACGCAGCCTTCCCGCAATAAAACAAAACAAACAAACACACACACACACACGAACAAAATGGCGACAAGAAGTGTCATTTTTCTCTCTCGTTATCGAACCGTTATCTAAAACGCATCTTCTGCCATTTTGCTTATCTCTCTCTCTCTCTCTCTCTCTTTAAAAAAAGCGAGAAAAAAAAAAAAAAACGAGTATTCATTGAACTTCACCCACACTGCATAAATCATCACATTTTCGCATCTTCCTCATTCTCAAACAAACATCCTTCTTCTCTGGAGATGTGATCGTTCTCCTAACAGATGTGACGTCATACCGGCTACGTATCCGTGATCCGGCGAGTAGGTGGAGCTCCTTTCGCATATGACTTACAGCTGGGTGTGGCGAGATGTACACACTAACAATTTATTTCTCTCTCCTTTTTTTTTTTTTTTTAGATGATAGTTATATATTTTTTTTTGGTTAAAGATATTTATATAGCAGTTTATGTTCCTTTTTTTTTCTTCCCAACGCTTCGTGTACTTAAACAAAAAAAAGCGGAAGATTATTGAATGGTTGTAAAGCAAGCTTTTCGAAATATTATTGTTTTTAAAGT
>NC_061841.1:3720596-3730596 GCF_019202785.1 Penaeus chinensis
AGAGAGAGGGGGGGGGGGGGGGAGAGAGAGAGAGAGAGAGAGGAGAGAGAGAGAGAGAGAGGAGAGAGAGGAGGGGGGGGAGAAGAGAGAGAGGGGGGAAGAAAGGAGAAAGAGAGAGGAGAGATGAGAGAAGAGAAAGGACGAGAGAGAGAGATGAGATTGAGATGATGATTTGAGAGTGATTGACGAGAGATGGAGAGAGAGAGAGAGAGTGAAAAGACAGAGAGGACAAGCGATGAGAGTGGATAGTGAGACGAGAGAGTGAAAGAGAGAGAGAGATATATATATAGAGAGAGAAAGAAAGGAGGGGGGAGAAAGAGAGACGGACAGACAGACAGACGGGGACAGAGGGAGAAAGATACAGACCGACAGAGATGAAAACAGTTTAACAGAAAGAGAGAGAGAGAGAGAGAGAGAGATAGAGAGAGAGAGAGAGAGAGAGTGAGTGAGTGAGAGAGAGATAGACTTACAAGCTGATAAACAAACAGATAAACAGACACACAGACAGAAACAAACAAACAGGACACGCACATACACAGGCAGACACACAAACAGACATGCATACAGACAGACAAACAGAAAGACAAACAAACAGACATTCAGACATATAAACTTGCATAAAGACATACAGACAGACAGTCAAATAGACAGACATATAAACTTGAATACAGACAGACAAACAGACAAACAAACATACAGACAGACAGACATATAAACTTGCATATAGACATACATATACACAAACCTGCATACAGACAGACAAACAGGTAGACATGCATACAAACAGACAGACACACACACACACACACAAACCTGCATGAAGACAGACAAACAGGCAGACATGCATACAGACAGACAGAAAGGCAAACAGACAGACTTCCTAGTCGTCTCGTCCGTTTTTATCCCTTTTATTTATTTTATTTTTTCTATTTATCTCTTCTTAATTACAAAACCTCTAAGATTTCTTCTCGTATTATTATTATTATTATTATTATTAGCATTATTATCATTAGTATTATTGTTATTATTATCATTATTATCATTAGTATTATTGTTATTATTATAATTCGTGCCGTCCTATCTTCCTATTTGTCTTCTCAGTCTTGATGGAGATGATGAAGTTAACATTTTCTAATCAGTAGCCTTTGAATTTTTAATATTATGCTTACTCTCAACATCTTTCTTATTATTATCAACTATGTTGTTTTACGAGCTACTGCAACATACTGCACGTACATGTAGATTGCATTGTATAGAAATGAAAAGTGTATCTGTTCTTTCAGTCGATCCGTGTCAGTTGCAAATTGCATATGTTGCGAAATCTGTAGAGTTCTGAAAACCTGTATCTGTAACAGTGTGTTTAAATAGTGCTTTGAATGTTGTACAGAAATAAGGTAGAAGGTATTTTGTAGCGTCGACTGATTTGAGATTTCGGCAAGGCCTTTTATCGAATAAATGATGTTAGATTGCATCGTCGTTTGCTAAGTACAGATAGATAGATTAATTATTGATAGATAGAGAGAGAGGAAGAGAGAGAAGGAGAGGGAATGGGAGAGAGAGAGAGAGAGAGAGAGAGAGAGAGAGAGAGAGAGAGAGAGAGAGAGAGAGAGAGAGAGAGAGAGAGAGAGAGAGAGGGGGGGGGGGGGGGGAGAGAGAGAGAGAGAGAGATGAGAGAGAGAGAGAGAGAGAGAGAGAGAGAGAGAGAGAGAGAGAGAGAGAGAGAGAGAGAGAGAGAGAGAGAGAGAGAGAGAGAGAGAGAGAAAGAGAGAGAAATAGAAAGAGAAAGAGAAAGAGAAAGAGAGAAAAAAAGAGAAAGAAAGAAAAAAGAGAAAGAGCGATAAAGAGAGAAACAGAGAGGCCTATAAAAAGGAGTAAGAGAGAGAGAAAGCGATAAAGATACACAGTACTTCCCCTCAAACAAACCCACATAATGACAAACAAACAAAAAAAAAAAATCTCACAACTCTCTAGATTTCTCTAAGCACCGGACGTTCAATAACAGACTGTCATTCGTCCAGACAGACAATAATTTCTTCAAATATCGTGTCCTTTGCTTAACATAATTTAAGACTTACATGGATTCTAAGTCAAATAAGGCGTTTTTATGTAAATAGGAACAGAGTAAGAACAGGGTCTGTAGAGGAAACATGAATTACAGTGAAAGCATTTGAATATACGAACAAGTAACCCAAAATGTAAATAGAGAAAATAAGATTTTTTTGTATTTTTTTTTTTTTTTTTGGGGGGGGGGTGACTGATGACAACCAAATCGGGTTCAAAGATATAATAGAAATCATTCCATTATTTCGCAAATGAAAAACAAAAGCAAATAAAAAAAAAATAATAATAATAAAATAAAATAAAGATCGGCCACTATTAAAACATTTCTTATTTTATAAGAATAAGAAAAACAAAAACAAAAGGAAAAATTATAGTAATAATAACTATACTACAACAGCAGTAGTAGTAGTAGTGGTAGTTGTAGTATATTAGTAGTATAAGTATTAGTAGTAGGGATAGTCGTAGTAATGGTACTAGCAGCAGTAGTAGTAGTGATAACAATAATAACAGTAATAATAATAACAATAATAATAATAATAATAATAATAATAATAATAATAATAATAATAATAATAATAATAATATAATGACAAAAACAAAAACAATAATGATTAATGATAACAATGATGATAATAATAAGTTAATAACATTGATAATCAACAATAGCAACAACAATATTGATAGTGATTATATTGGTTATAATAATGATAATAAAGATAATAATTATCATTATTATAATAATAATGATAACAACAATAATGACAAAAATGATAATAATGATGATGATAACAACAACAACAACAACAATAATAGTAATAATAATTATAATTTAAATTTGAATAATAATAATAATAATAATAACAATAATAATGATAATAGTGGCAATGATAACAATAATGATAATAATGATTATGATGATGATAATAACAATAATAATAATAATAATAATGATAACAATAATAATAAATAGTAATTGCAATGATAATAATAATAATGACAATAAAACAATAATGGTGATAATGATAATAGTAATAATAATAATAATAACATAATAATAATAACAATAATAATAACAATAACATTAACAATAACAACAACAATAATAATAATAACTACAACAGCAACGAGCGTAAACAGAATCAAGATCCAAAGGCCACTTTACGAGGCTACGCACCTAAACGAAAGCAGAAAGTCAACACAGGCTAAGATTTCCGTGTTCTGGCCATTAGTCTAAACTATTTTTTACATGATTTGATTTATGGATTGGTATTCATCTATCTTCAATGCCATTTTGGAAAGAAAAAAAAAAAAAAGTAATAATAGCATAAGCTGCACAAAGGTATTGTTACGTTATATTATGTACAAAATACTCGCCGCGATTATGAATTGAACATGAGTTCGTAGTCCTCTGGGAAGGGAATGTTTTTGTGTGTGTTTGTGTGTTTTTGCGACTAAATAAAATTTCGGTTGCAAATGAGAGCGTTTTACTTGTAGTCGTATTTGTAACAGCAACAGCTCTGAAAGAATGTCAAACGAGGTATAAACAGGAAAAGAGAGAGTGCGTGAGAGAAAGTGGGATAGGAGAGACGAAGAGGGAAAAAGAGAAAAAGACAAAGAAAATAAACATATAAATATATGAATAGATAAATAGAAACAGACAGACAGACAAAAACAAGAAATAAAGAACAGGAAAACAGAAAGAGAGAGAGAGAGAGAGAGAGAGAGAGAGAGAGAGAGAGAGAGAGAGAGAGAGAGACAGACAGACAGACAGACAGACAGACAGACAGACAGACAGACAGACAGACAGACAGACAGACATACAGACAACCAGACAGACAGAAACAACATCTACGCCACCCACACAACCTCGCCTTCCCCACAACCCCCTCGGTCGTTGTAATGGGAGCCAATTAGCGTTGTTATATGAAAGCCTCCGTGTAAGGCAGGTTGTTGACAGGGCTAGCGGTCGTTAAGTGCCTAGGCCAGGGAGCGTGTATGTAAAGGGGTCTTTTTACATTTCCTCTCCGCTTTTTTCCTTTTTTTTTATTTTTGACTTGTCCTTTTTTTTTGTCTTTTGTTGTTGTTGTTATATATATAAATATATGTATATATATATATATATATATATATTGTTGTTATACCTATAGATAGGTAGGTAGATAATGGACAGTATAAATGTACATATGTGTATGAATATATACATATACATAGACATATATATATATATATATATATATATGCATATACATATATATTTCCTTATATCTATAAATACTTATATACACATGTATATTGATTTATTTATATATGCCAGTGTGTGTGAGAGAGAGAGAGAGTGTGAGTGCGTTATAGAAACACAATATACATGAACAAATCATCAATTTACTCTGAATACAAAAAAAAGAAAAAAGAAGAAGAGATATAAATAAAGCTCGAAAGAATAAGGGAAAATACCCATGAAAATAGCTGCTTATTCATCTACCTCCCCCCCCCCCCTTTCCCACTTCCCCTCCCCTTCTCCATCACACACACCCCCACCCCTCCCCCACCTTTCCCCATCCTCCCCCTCCCCTTCTTCCTTGCTTACCCATCACACACACACACCAACCCCCACCCCTCCCCCTCTCTCCACCACCTCTCCCTCCCCCCTCCCCCTTCTCCCCCCTTCTCCCCCCCCTTCTCCTCCCCCCTCCCCCCTTCTCCCCCCCCCCCCCCCCCCCCCCCCCCCCCCCCCCCCACCTCTCCATCTTCCGTGTCAAAACCTCCCATTCAATATTCGCAGATAGAAATCTCAACCGCTGTGGACCAACGGCCGAGGAAAAGTTGACTGAACAATATACTTATAGCAAAAATCAGACACTTCACGTCACTTTGATGTATTAAGCGCCGGGACAGGTACAAATTGTTACTTTAATCAAGTATTCTCTCTCTCTCGCGCCCGAGCTCGCCCGCCCTCATCGCAAACATGGGCGGACGTACACAGATGCACAGATATGTACACACAAACACGTAGGTTTGTGTACGTAAGAACATACACATATAGACATACACATAGAGATAGATGCATATATACACATAAATACACATGCAGAAGCGTACACATGTACAGGTAAGTTTATGTTATGTATATTCATGTAGAAGTACATACACATATATATAGATGCATATATACATACAGACGCACATACAGAAGTACACGCAGACATGAACACACAAACACACTTACAATACACACACATACACACATACATATTCATCGCATGCATACCTCAAACTTATATTGTTAAAAATTCATGCACAACAAATTAAACACACACACACACACACACACACACACACACACACACACAGATCATACATAGTCATTATACTTAGTACAAATATAAATACCTGCTGAGTAGTTGGCACACTAACCGGGCACTGTTCTGCCAAAACTACAAAGAAAACTTGTTTTATTAAGCGTGCATGTGTCTTTGGCGAATGTTACAGAAAATTGTTCGTTGATGATGCTAATAATGGCGATAACGATAATGATGATTTATTTTATTAGTGATAATTGGTGATGATGATATTAGGATTTTAATGATGACAATAGTAATAAAGACGAGGATAATGATGATAAGAATAATGGTAATAATGATCATTGCAATAATGATAATGATGATGATGATAATGATAATATGAAGAAGGAGAACAAATCTAATAATGATAATAATATTGCTAAGGATAATAGTAAACGAGGATAATTATAATGATAATAATAATGACAATGAGAATAATGATAAGAAAAAAATACATAACAATAATAACAATGGTAATGATAACAATGGTAATAATGATACAAATAATAACATCTATGATGATAATATTAACGATAATAATAGCAATGAAGATGATAACAATCATAATGATAATGATAATAATTATAATAATCTAATAGTTATCATAATGATAATGATGACAATAATAACAATGATAATATAAATAATAACAATAGTGATAGTAAAAATAGTAATAACAAAATTAAAAACAATGACAGTAACAATGATAATAATAACAGTGATAGTATTAATGATAACGGTCATAATAATACTAGTGGTAAAATAATCGTTTTAATGATAATGATAATAGTAATGAAGATAATAATAATGATAACAGTAAGGAAGGTAACGATACTGATAACAATGATATTGATAATAATAACAATAATGATAATAATAACAGTCATGATAATTGTTATCCCTATAATCATTATCATTATCATTATGAAAATAACAATAATAATGCTAAGGATAATAGTTTTAAGATTTAATAATTGGTATTTCCAATTATGATAACAAGGAAAATTATAATAATAAAAGAAATGAAATAAATAAATAATGCTGATAAAAATATTAATAATAATAATAATTACTAATATTATTATTATTATTATTATTATTATCATTATCATTAGTAGTATTATCATAGTAATAACAGTGATTATAGGGATAATAATGATATCAGTAATAATAATAATAATAACAAGGATAAGAATAGTAATAATTATGATGATAATAATAATAATAACAATAATAATAATAATAATAATAATGATAATAATAATAATAATAACAATAATAATAATAATAATAATAATGATAATAATAATAATAATGATAATAATAATAATAATAATGATAATAATAATAATAATAACAATAATAATAATAATAATAATAATGATAATAATAATAATAATGATAATAATAATAATAATAATGATAATAATAATAATAATAACAATAATAATAATAATAATAATAATGATAATAATAATAATAATAACAATAATAATAATAATAATAATAATGATAATAATAATAATAATAACAATTATGATAATAATAATAATGATAATGATTATAGTAATAATAGCAGTAATAGTAGTGGTAATGATGATAATAAAGAAAACAATAATAGTAATAATAATGTTAATAATAATAATAATGATAATAATAATAATAATAATAATAATAATAATAATTATGATAATAATAACAACAATAATAATAATAACAATACAATGATATAGTTCACCGATATGATATATTAATAATGTTAATTATGATAATAATGATAATGATTACCACGCTTCCAAAATTAGTAAATATAATGATGATCACGATAATAGCATAATAAAAATGGGAATAATGAATGCGCTATTCACAATATGATAATAATGGTAATGATAATAGTTCTAATACCATCGTTACTGGTACCAAAGGTAATAATGATAATCCTAATAGTAATGATATTGATATCTATAACAGCAACATCAGTAATGTCTTAATATTATAAGTATAATACTATTGACATTACTAATGCAACTGATGACAATAAAAATAATGATAATGTTAATGAGAATAATAATGATAATAAGACTAATAACTATAGTAAAAACAATAATAACTATAACTCCAATAATAATAATAACAATGATAATAATAGCAATAATAATAATAATAAAAATGAAAATAGTCATAAGATAATAAGAAGAATTATAATAATCATGATAATACTAATACTACTGATTATATCAATAATAATAATCATAGATATAATGATAGTAATGATAGTAATAATAATCATTATTATTGTAAGAATAATAACAATACTAATGAAAGCAACAACAACAACAACAATGATAATGATAATAATAATAATAATGATAATAATAACGATAATGATACTACTACTACTACTAATAAAAAACAAATAATGATAATAGTAATAGAATAATAATGATGATGATAATAATAATAATAATAATAATAATAATCAAAATAAAAACAATAATAATAACAACAACAACAATGACACTATTACTAATAATAATAAAAATGATAATAACCATAACATTAGCAACAATTAAATAACAACAACACCAACAACACCAACACCGACAACAACAACAACAACAACAACAACAAAAACAGACCAACACCAGAATCACTCAAAATCATAAAATGAATCGAACCCCAAGACCCACTATCGCAAGAGAACTTCTCAAATTAGTATTCTTAAACCAAGGGAAGTTTGTTTTCTCTCGCTCGACTCGGTAATTATGCTCACTTTGGAGAGATAAAGAGGTGATAAATATTAGGTTGTAAAAGATGAAGAAGAAGAAGATGATAGATAGATAAAACAAATAAAATCTAAATAGTTATGATAAAAAGAGGAAACTAGTTCATGGGTTTAAGATAACCTGTTTGTTTGGTCGCCTTCGGTCATATTCGTTTTCTTACGCTTCTTCTTCTTCTTCTTCTTCTTCTTCCTCTTTTTCTTCGTCTTCTTCGTCTTCTTCGTCTTCTTCTTCTTCTTCGTCTTCTTCGTCTTCTTCTTTTTCTTTTTCTTCTTCATCCTCTTCTTCTTCTTCTTCTTTTCCTTCTTTTCCTTCGTCTTCTTCGTCTTCATCATCATCTCCTTCTTCCTCTTCTTCTTCTTCTTCTCCGTCTTCTTCGTCTTCTTCGCCTTCTTCTTCTTCTTCTTCTTCTTCGTCTTCTTCTTTTTTCTTCTTCTTCTTCTTCTTCTTCTTCTTCTTCTTCTTCGTCTTCTTCTTTTTTCTTCTTCTTCTTCTTCTTCTTCTTCTTCTTCTTCTTCTTTCTTCTTCTTCTTCGTCTTCTTCTTCTTATTATTATCATTATTATTATCATTATTATTATTATTATTATTATTATTATTATTATTATTATTATTATTATTCGTCTCCTTCGTCTTCTTCTTTTCTTCTTCTTCGTCTTCTTCGTCTTCTTCTTCTTCTTCTTCGTCTTTTTCGTCTGTTTCTTTTTCTTTTTCTTCTTCTTCTTCTTCTCTTCTTCTTCTTCTTCTTCTTCTTCTTCTTCTTCTTCTTCTTCTTCTCTTCTTCTTCGTCTTCTTCGTCTTCTCTCTTCGTCCTTCGTCTTTTCGTCTTCTTCTCTCTATCTTCGCTCTTCTTCGGTTCTTCTTCGTCTTCTTCTTCTGTCTTCTTCTTCTTCTTCTTCGTCTTCTTCTCTTCGTCTTCTTCTTCTGCTTCTTCTTCGTCTTCTTCGTCTTCTTCGTCTTCTTCTTCTTCTTCTTCTTCTTCTTCTTCTTCGTCTTCTTCGTCTTCTTCTTCTTCTTCTTTTTCTTCTTTTTCTTCTATTTCTTGTTCTTTTCTTCTTCTTTTTAATTTTCTTCTTCATCTTATTTTTTTTCATCTCCTCCTTTATCTTCTTCTTCTTCTTCTTTTTCGTCTTTTTCTTCATCATCACATCTTCTTCTTCTTCCTTCTTTATCTGTTTATCTATTATTATTATTATTATTATTTTGTTTCCTGGACCTTTTCGTGGTTTTTTTCTTCTTCATTCTTCTTTCCAGAATTTTTCTTAGTCATTTTTGTATCAATCTTTTATTGTGTCTTATTCTCTTTCTGTTTTGTGGTAATGTCTTTTTCGTTTTATGTCTATTTCCTTTCTGTCTTTCTATTTATTCTTTTATTCTTTACAGGACTTTTATTATTTATTCGTTGTTTCTTCTTCTCCTCTCCGTCTTTCATTATTTTCCTTTATTGCTTCTTTTTATTCCTATTTTTAGTTTCGTTATGCAATTTTTTTCTTATTTTCTCTTTTCCTGCCAATGATTTGATTTATTTATTTATTTATTTTAGTCTTTTCATTTTCTGTAATATCTCTCTTTATTATCATTTTTTTCTATATTATTCCTTAACTTTCTTTGATTTCGTATATAATTTCTTTCCTTTTTCTTTATTTTCCTATTTTCTTTCTCTTTAATCTTCTTTGTTTCCTTATTATTATCATTATTATTATCCGTCTCCTATTTCTTCTTCATTCAACCTTCTTCTTCCTTTTCTTTTTTCTTTTTTATCTTTCTTTGAGTTCCTCTTCTTCTCCTTCTCTCTCTCTATTCCCTAATTTCTCCA
>NC_061841.1:3755596-3758096 GCF_019202785.1 Penaeus chinensis
CTAAGAATTAAGTACTGACAATCGGCTGCATCAAAATACATCAATCACAAAACAGCTAAACACTCACGCAAGATTAATGCAATGGTAAGCGTTAACAGTTAAAAGAAGAGAGGGGAGACTTATACATACATCAGCCTCTTCAGTCTAGACGTCATCATTATCTTTCTGAGTCCCACGCTATCTGCTTCTTGAAGGGTGGGGGTGGTGGTGGGGGGGGGGGGGGTTGTGTGTGTGTGTGTGTGTGTATGTGTACGTTTGTATGTAGGGTGTGTGTGTGTGTGTGCGTTTTTGTGTGTAGGGTGTGTGTGTGTGTTTGTGTAGGGTGTGTGTGTATGTGTGTAGGGGGTGTTTGTGTGTTTGTGTAGGAGGTAGGTGGGTGGATGCGTGTGCATGGGATAGAGGGCAGTTGTGTGTGTGTGTGTGTGTGTGTGTGTGTGTGTAGGTGAGTGTGTGAGAGGTGTACGTTTGTATATGGAGAGGATAAGTGTATGTGTGTGAATGTATACGTGTGTATGTGTACACATGTATATACGTGCGTAGATATCTATGTGCGTCTGCGTGCGTGCATGTGTGTGGCGGTGCGCGCATGTCCGGGTTTATGCGTGTTGGTTTACGATGTTTTTAGTGTTGTTTCCTCAAGTTCTCACACACGGACTGGAAGCCTGGAGGGGAGAGGGGGCGGGGGGGGGGGGGGCAGGGGCTTCTGAAGAGGGGGGGTAGGGATTCCGGAGGGGGGGGCAGGGGTGGGGGATAGAGGTTCCGGAGGTGGGGTAGGGATAGGGGATAGAGGTTCCAGAGAGGGGGTAGGTGTTCTAGAGAGGGAAAGGGCCAAGTGGGCAGCTAAGAAGAAAGGAAATAGGGGACATTAGGGAGGGAGGGGGTGGGGGTAGGGGGAGAGAGGTGTTGAGGGGAAGGGGAGCAAGGAGACAGAGGATAGGAGGATAGGAGTAGGGAGCTGGAGGATAGAGAAGGAGAAGGAGAAAAAGGGGTGTATATATAAGGGGGAAAGAGGGAAGGGGGCATCGATATTAGGGAAGAGGGGAGAGATAAGAGGTACAAGAAACTGGAAGGGCATGCGAGGGGGGGATAGGGGTAGGGGGTACAGGGAGGAGGGGGATATCGGTTCTTGCCCGCCATGCCCGCCCACGGACGAAGGCGAAAGTGGGCGGGGTGTGTGGGCGGCGGAGATGCGCTGGTGTGAACGAGGGATTGTACGTGAAGCCGTGTGCAGTAACTAATGAGTACGTATTTGCATGCATATGTATATCCATATATACATACGTAAGTACGCCCACCCACAAATGTGTGTGTGTGTGTGTGTGTGTGTGTGTGTGTGTGTGTGTGTGTGTGTGTGTGTGTGTGTGTGTGTGTGTGTGTGTGTGTGTGTTTACTTCTCCTGTTCCTTCACTTCCTTCTCTTTCTCCTTCTCTTCTTCCTCTTCTTGTTGTTGATGTTCCTCCTTTTCCTCCTCCTCCTCCTTCTCCATCTCCTTCTTCTCCCTCCTAATCCTCTTTCTTCTCCTCCTCTTCCCCCTTTTCCTCTTCTCCTTCCTACTCGTCTTCCTACCACTCATCCTCCTTCTTCATCCTTCCCCCTTTTCCTCTTCTTTTTTCATTTTCCTACTTTAATTATTCCTTTAAATCTTCCTTTAAAGATTCCTCCTCCTCCTCCTCCTCCTCCTCCTATATTCTTCCTCCTTTTATTCATCTTCCTCCTCCTCTTCCCCTCCTCCTCTTATTCCTCCTCCTCCTCCTCCTCCTCCTCCTCCTCCTCTTCCTCCTCCTCCTCCTCCTCCTCCTTCTCCTCCTCCTCCACCTCCTCTTCCTACTCCGCCTCCTCCTCCTCCTCCTCCTCCTATATTCTTCCTCCTTTTATTCATCTTCCTCCTCCTCTTCCCCTCCTCCTCTTCCTCCTCCTCCTCCTCCTATATTCTTCCTCCTTTTATTCATCTTCCTCCTCCTCTTCCCCTCCTCCTCTTCCTCCTCCTCCTCCTCCTCTTCCTCCTCTTCCTCCTCCTCCTCCTCCTCCTCCTCCTCCTCTCCCTCCTTCTCCTCCTCTTCCTCCCCTTCCTCCTCCTCCTCCTCCTCCTCCTCCACCTCCCCTTCCTCCTCCTCCTCCTCCTCCTCTTCCTCTCTTCCTCCTCTTCCTCCTCGCTTCCTCCTCCTCCTCCTCCTCCTCCTCTTCCTCCTCCTCCTCCTCTTCCTACTCCTCCTCCTCTTCCTCCTCCTCCCTCCTCCTCCTCTTCCTACTCCGCCTCCTCCTCCTCCTCCTCCTCTCCTCTTCCTACTCCGCCTCCTCCTCCTCCTCCTTCTCCTCCTCCTCCTCCTCCTCCTCCTCCTCCTCCTCCTCCTCCTCCTCCTCCTCCTCCTCCTTCTCTCCTCCTACTCCTCCTCCTCCTCCTCCTCCTCCTCCTCTTCCTACTCCGCCTCCTCCTCCTCCTCACCTCCTCCTCCTTCTCCTCCTCCTCCTCCTTCTCCTCCTCCTCCTCCTCCTCCTCCTC
>NC_061841.1:3798096-3803096 GCF_019202785.1 Penaeus chinensis
TGCACCAGTACAATTTCTTTTGATCAGTAAAACTTCTTATACAACTGTTAAGACTGGAGAGCAAGTACCTTTGGCTGGCTGATACTCTGCCAATCCAAATCAATAACAGGGTACAAAATCATGTAATATGAAAACTTAGATCTTGTTCACTATACAGCAAGAGATTTTTGTACAAAACTCATGATATTCAGATTCTGCAAGAGTTATATATGAACATGTCCAAAAATAATAACTATGAACATCTTTTATTTTTCCTAAAAAAGGTCTTTCCTAACACAACAATTAGAACGGAATGGATGACAATGCTTAATGTATTTTACCTGAAGAATATTACACAAATTCTACGGAATGAGTTTGGACTTTTTCCTCAATAGCAGTGTTTATTTTTCTCAACAAAATGCATGAGCTGTTTAAATAATAACAATGTTATGTCTACAAAGTATATACAACATCTGTTATCAATGTGAGCAGTCGAGTGACCAGTCAATGCTTTAAAAAATAAGACACAAAGAGAGAGAAAGAAAGCCACACTTTTTTCTTCAACTTGTTAATTAGTGATCTTAATTTCCATTGTTTTTGGCTATAAAAAATCTCTTCACAGACCAGAGGAATTGAGGGAAAATTTATCTGCACCTTCGAACAGGATTTCTTTTTATTCAATAAATATCTAATCTTTGGTTTAGATCTTATCTTGGAGGGACTGCAATTTCTTTGATTACATAGTATTAAAACAAAAAATTCTATTGGTCATTCAGATGCAATAAAAATTCTTTTGTGGATGGACTATAGTACAGACATTTCAAAATAAATAATCTGCCATACTTTCCTTAAATACTAAATCCTTTAAAAGCAAAACTCCAGTCTTCTCAACTCTCCTATGCTTTGGAAATAAATATATGTTCAGTAGAAATTGGAGAGATAAATAAGTCTACTTTGCTATCTTGAATAGCTAGCTCAAATCTGAGTAGAAAAAAAAACACTTGAGCAACTGGGTAAAATACATGATAAATTCAAACTGGAATTATTACAAGAAATCTCCCTAAGATCGCTATTTTGTAGGAATAATATCGGACAATATAATTATTTAGCACACAAGAGCACTACGAGCACATTTCTCGTATATCAAGTCACAAAATCTATGCCGGAAAAGTCATATGCTAAGTGGAAATGAATGCATACTTATCTCAAAAAACTGTCATAAAATCAATGACAGGCACTGCTGGCAAACCTGAACAAAATACCTCTAAGAAAAGGAGGAGGAGGAGGAGGACTATCAAGGAAAATAGGCCTTTCAACATGCATGTCTTTTTGTTTTTTGTTTTCTTTCGAGAAGACAACAGGACAAACATAATAAGCGGCTTCTATACATAAATGGAAGATACATATCCATAAACACTGAAAAAAAGAAAGAAAGAAAAAATGATGGTGTCTTTCAACTACATTATAGCAGTTCAGCAAATTAGGAATTAAGATACCACATTTCCCTTCGCAATTTTGCAAACCCTCGGTACAATTTTTGTATCTGAACCTCAGGTTACATGAAAGACACACAATATTTTAAACTTTTCCCTCGTGTCAACATGAAAATGTGTTTGCAATTTTTGTCCAACTCTAATATGGTAAACCATGCTTCTTACTTTAGGAGAACCACAGAGAAATAGCAACCAGGACCTTAGCACAATTTATACACAATCTTTTAGGACATGTCTGAAGCATCATCAGGGAATATTCTACTCTAGTTCACCTTAGTCTGACTTCAGGGTGGCATTTTCCATAGGAATCACATTGTGTAAGCTCACTTAGGCTATATTTTCTACCTGCAGTCAAAGTTCAAATTTCTACCCAGTAAGGCACGCATCTCTAAATAAGCTATTCTTATAATCTGCTATCGTGTAATGTATTAAAAATACCATATACTTGTTAAAAAATAAGGCAATGTGATTTGACTGCAATACTTATAAAAAAAACAAATGTAAAGCCTTTGTCATATACAGGACTAATTGAAATTCCACATTACCATTTCTCAAACTTATCACATTCTTAAATAAGGCCTTCAAAATTTGGGTCTAGTCCATATACAGAAGTAACAAAAAGTTAGAGTAGGGAGAAAAATGGAGGAAGAAGAAATAGAAGGCAAGAAAGAGGAGGGAGAGGAAGAAGTCTATAAAGACGATAAAGAGGAAGAGAATATGATAAAGAAAAAGGAGGAGGAGGCATAACAAGCAGATAGAGAAGAAGACAATAGAGAGAGGAGGAGGAGGGGAAAGAGAAGTGGACGATAAAGGACAGAACATAAAGTGTGTGATTAACTCATTCTCCTTCTCTGTCATTCACATTTACTCAAATTCTCTAAAGCAAATATGATATTCTATAGTGAAAACTACATTTCCCTCTTCATATAATACTGTTTAAATTTATTTTCACACTATTCGACTTTAAAGCAAACTAAAAGGAGCTGCAGAATGTGTGTGTGTGTGAGTGAGTGAGTGAGTGAGTGAGTGAGTGAGTGAGTGAGTGAGTGAGTGAGTGAGTGAGTGAGTGAGTGAGTGAGTGAGTGGTTGTGAGTGAGTGAGTGAGTGAGTGAGTGAGTGAGTGAGTGGTTGTGAGTGAGTGAGTGAGTGAGTGAGTGAGTGAGTGAGTGAGTGAGTGAGTGAGTGAGTGAGTGAGTGAGTGGTAGTGAGTGAGTGAGTGAGTGAGTGAGTGAGTGAGTGAGTGAGTGAGTGAGTGAGTGAGTGAGTGGTTGTGAGTGAGTGAGTGGTTGTGAGTGAGTGAGTGGTTGTGAGTGAGTGAGTGGTTGTGAGTGAGTGAGTGGTTGTGAGTGAGTGAGTGGTTGTGAGTGAGTGAGTGGTTGTGAGTGAGTGAGTGTTGAGTGAGTATGAGTGAGTATGAGTGAGTGTGAGTGAGTATGAGTGAGTGTGAGTGTGAGTGAGTGAGTGAGTGAGTGAGTGAGTGAGTGAGTGAGTGAGTGTGTGTGTGAGTGTGAGTGTGAGTGTGAGTGTGAGTGTGTGTGTGTGTGTGTGTGTGTGTGTGTGTGTGTGTGTGTGTGAGTGTGAGTGTGAGTGTGAGTGTGAGTGTGTGTGTGTGTGTGTGTGTGTGTGTGTGTGTGTGTGTGTGTGTGTGTGTGTGTGTGTGAGAGTACATGTGTATATGTATATGTATATACATATATGCACATACATATATACACATATGCATATACACATACACACCTACTATATGCTCTCTATATCCACACCAACATGATGCAGCTCCTTTCCCTGAAACAGATTTACAGAAACCACAGAGTCTCACATCTTTCAAGACCAATGAACACTTGTAATCCAATGTTGTATTTCTAGTTTGGGTTACTTATCCACCAACATCAAAACGTTCACTTTCTCAAACTTGTCACTAGGTCATGACTCACACCCATACCTCTCATCCTAGTAACACCTATGATACCTATTGGCAACCGGGTACTGTTGTGTAAATCTATAAAACTAATGCTTTACAATTGTCTTTAAATGTGCCTTCTATTTTTGTTACCAAGAAAAATATGAAAAACAGAGCGGCATTGCTAGTTTATAATTAATATGATAATGATGATATTCATGTCAGAGATACTGTCCATCAAATTAATGTGTTGCATGAAGCATGAATCTTCCAACATGAGCTATAAAAACAAGTATGGTGGTCAGAAATGCCTTACATATTTTACCACCAAAAATAAGGATATAATGAGATATATCACAACATAGGATGTATACAACAAGAGGAATACAAATGTGCTTTTGACATTCCTCATTTAACAAGATAAAAAAAAAAAAATTACAAAGAGCATCATAATCAGTCCACTTTCACAGATGTACTGTTATAAGAGGTACAGGGTTTACAAACTCCAAGTCACATTTTATGAAATACATTAAACGTTTGTCTAGACTGCACATGGAAAGAGAAAAATGAGGCACAATGTTATGAAGAACACAAACACCCTAAAGTGGGTGTATGGCACGTTATCATAGAAAAGAAAAACAACCACCTCAAAATCTATTTAAATATGGAAAATGCTAATTCAGTCTGGTTTTATACTAACCTATGATGCATTTACTTGGAAAAGGAAAGAGGAAACCATAAAATAATAGACAAATAAACAAACAAGTGTTAGTTTTCACATCACACAGTCTCAAACCCTTGAAGAACATGTCCTATACCCAGAAGGGAAGCTATTTGGCAATTACAGACCTCAGTCGCGATTTCTCCTTAACAAGTAGGACTGGATACAACAAAGGGTCTAATTTACAAGCAGTACAGAAAATATCTAATATTTAATGATCTTTCCTTATGACTTACAGTAATGGCAACCACACACCGCTTTATGTTTGTAATTCAGTAAAGGCAGTTACAGAATCCTGCATACTCTACTACTACTAATCATTAAACAGTATAGGAGGGGAATGAATATTCCTCATCCCCAAAAATGTCTCAGTGTACAAAGAATGTGGTAAAATCATCAGTATTTTTACATACTTTGTCCTTGAATACTTCTCATGAGAATTAACAATACTGCAAATGTGGAATTTTAATGCTCTAGCTTTTACATAAACATTCCTGCATGTTCTTTCATTATACATGTCTAGATGTTCAGGTACTTTCAGCTGTTTTTTCTATGCCTAGGATGAAAGCCAGCAAGTTGCTAGCTTGTAAATGAAAAAGATAATAATAATAATTATAATAATAATGCTACAAATGAGTATTTACCCTCCATTCATGCCCATAATTTGACATTATAGCTACCTTTTGTAGAAAAAAAAACCCTTTAGTACATCGACACATTCAATAATATTGGTGCAATTATAATGTAACCCAGATACCTTTTTGTGATGGCTAATAATTAGCACTGATGATTCCTGCAGTATTTTCAATTTTCTTTTTTTTTCTTTTTCTTGCAACAAACAAAATTCTTATAAAACAAGAGACAGAATCTAGAAAAATGAGAAAGAGGAGGAAAAAGAGGAGAAGGA
>NC_061841.1:3808096-3815596 GCF_019202785.1 Penaeus chinensis
CATATATATACATATATACATACATATATATACATATACATATATATATACATATACACATAAATATATACATATACATATATATAATGTATATACATATACATATATATATATACATATACACATAAATATATACATATACATATATATAATGTATATATATATATATTATACATATTTTATTTACATATATTCATCATATTTATAATTATATACACATATATGTATATATATATATTTATATATATATTGTTATACATAAATATATATACATATATATTAGACATATACATGTATATTATACATCTATATACCTATGATATACATATATACATATGTATATACACATATACATATGTATATACACATATATACATAGATATACTTACATACATACATATATACATATATATACTCATATATATATACATACATATATAATATATTAGACTGCATTTCTATCGGTGTAACTCTAGTACTTTTCATACAATGACAAATTTAACCCAATACACAGATGATGAGTTGGTATCAGGCTACATTTCTGTGCTATGAATTTTATCTGTGCAAAGGTCACAGATGCTAAATCACATTTCAGATTCAGATGGTTAAGAAATATCAGTTAATAATTCATGCAATACTCCAATGCCACTCTTCCTGTGTTCCTAGAAGTTTCCGTCTGCTAATAGCTCATGGATGGGGTTTACAAAAGGTTAACAGAGGATCCCCCATGAAAACATTTTTGTATAATTCTTTCCCATTATAACATAAATCTCCGGAAACTTTAGCAGTTGATCTTGCCGATTTCTAATTCCGGTTAGGGTTTGCCAATACCATATTATCCCAAGTCTTAAAACAAAATTTCAGATAAAAACCATCCAAAAACACTGGTTTCACTAATAATTTGCAAAGCTTTGCAAGAACACTTTTGAAGCCTTTCCCCCCCCCCCCCCCCAAAGAAAAAGTATCTTCTACACCAAATATAAGCTAATTACCCCCACTGATATAATAATATATAATAACAATCTTACCTTTGAGAATCCCCTAGCTGAGCCAGAGGTAGAGACCTCACTGTATCCACTCTCTACACTGTCATTATGTATTTGTCGCACCTTCAGCATCAAGAAGTTGTCTGTTACCCAGAAGATAAGTGCCTGTGGAAAATAATTCATTCTCTTTAACTTGCAATACAGTGTACATACTGATAAAATAAGTTGTATCATAGTTTGGTCCTATTTCTTATACTGAAAAACTGATCATTCAACATCTTTTGATTTTCTTTCAAATATCAGTGACAAAGAGAATACATTGCTAAAAACCACGAGTATCTATACATAATATATATATACTTATTCTTGTATCTCATCTACTTTTCCATCAGTAATATGAAAAGAGTGGAAAGGTCATTGAGGAATCCACTTGCCACAAAGCTGACAATGCAATGTCATATCATTGTCCAGCAGGAGGTGAAGTGTTAGGCATAAATAAAAATGGAATAAAAAAGTGTAAACAACAAACAGTGAATGGTGATGAACATAATATAGGAGGTAATTATCTCAACTAAACGTAGTGTATCATCAATATAGAGAAAAATGACCCCACTGTCTCCAGGCCAGCTAGGATGCCATTATGCCTAAACTCTGAGGTGTGCATAAACAACCATGCCACATGTGCACCAATGAAGTCTTAGTCAGTGGCTGTGATACTGGCATGTACAAGATCATAAGGCTTTAGTGCTATGTTTAAACACAAGTCCACAGGCCAGAAGGGATATTAACAGTGACTGGACTGGGAATCTGTTGGTGAGATGGCCCTTCTCGGCATGGTGTGTTATGCATCCCATTCAGGGCCAAAGAGTTCATGAATAAAATTATTACTGATACCACAGGACTCCAGCTCACTTATAAACAACACACTGAATTAACTCATCAATAACTGTAATCAACATGATCTGAGAGATATAAGAGGCCCAACAAATTTTCAGGTTTCCATTCTCATGGCTTCATTAATCTGACAGTCCCCTATGAATAATGAACTTTTTTCATAGTACTGTTAAAATCTCACATTCAATGTCATGGTCAAGCAAGATTTCAGCTATGAGTCCTGAACCTTTCTTATTATTCTGAATTGGAAATCTAAATCACAGAATAAGCAAGAAATGTAAGTTCTATGTGTTGAAGGGTCAAGTAAGCTGTAATTTTAGGGAGCTGTGTATTATATAATTTCAGCTATTAAAAAAAAACATCAAAATTACCATTTGCCATTCATCTCCTGCAAAATACCAAAGGAAGAGAGAAAATATTCTAAGTTAAGAAAATGATGCAAAGTCATTATCAAAATCAAGTCACAAGTCACTTTATAAACATATTTCATTATAACGTTACAAACATCTTTTGGGTTCAATACATTCACTTCTAAAATGACCCAAAATGATACTTTTAAGAAAGTCATATACACCACTGGTAAAATTAATGCAATTTATATACCCTTCATACAAATATATCTTAGATAGGTGATTCTCAACCAGTGGGCCATGGTATAATTCACAGAGGGATCAACATATACAAAAAGTTACATATTGCAGCTAAAACAGTGTCAAAAAAACAAAAACAGGTAAAATAACAGTAAAAAAGTAAAAAAAAATAAAGGCCAAAACTGCCCAGTTCTTAGCCCCTACTTCAAACAAGTTCCAACATTTTTGCATCTTTTAGTTAAATTCATAGAGAAAATAACTAAGTAGCCTAGATACAAAAGAGAGACCCTATTCTAAATTTGAAGACAGCGAACCATAACATCAAGGGAATGACAGCAGTAGGCTATGGTCTAAAGAGGCTAAAAAAATAAACTGTCTTAACCTAATGCCGCCGGGAAAATGATGTGCTTATCTTTTATTTTTCTGCGAAATGTCTCTGCACATAGATGGTTCTGTTAGTGCTTAGCCACAAAGCAGTCAATTTGTAGACCTTGTGACCTAACCTGATTTCACCTTTCCTTGAATTGGTGTGAAAATGTTTTTTTTAGCAATGCTATGAATATTGATAGTGTTATTTTTATTAAAGACATTATAATTACTCTAATGTTATAGACATTAGTAACAGCAAAATAAGATATTGTATTTTTTTTTTTTTTTAATCAAGGAAAAGGGTAAACAGGTGAGATAGGCAGTACTCATAATTGGCTCATTGGTGACTTAGTACAAGTATAGCCATCTATGTCTAAAAACAATTAAAAAATTGTGTGCTGCAATGCATTACTGAAAAGTTCTACAGGATTACTGATTTACTTTGGTTCTAGGTCCTGAAAATCAACTAAGAATTGTTTTATTCTTCAATAATTTCACAACATATATAAGGAAACAAAGATACAGCCTTGGAACCAAGCAAGTGCCTATCACTTATCCATCCCAGTTAAGTGATAAAAAAAACAAAAACAGTACAGGTCAAACTCTGTACAGAAGCAGAAATAAGTGAACCTTGTAGTTTTGTGTCATATTTCGTAATTCATATAAAATGATTACAGCTACCTGAGAATATGAAAATGGATGTTGTTGGCTGCCATGCAATTTTGGCTGCCATGCAATTACTCCACAACCTATGACAGATGATGAGTTGTCTGAGGCACTCTCACACACTTAACCCTGTCAACAGAGCCCAAACAAGGTCAACAAACTCAAACAAAATAACTTTAATAAGTCCTAGTTCTCTCATAACCATAGCAACGTTAGTAGTAAGTAAAAATGGTGTGCTTATTCTCTTTATTTTGTTCTGGTCTGGAGCTAAATCTCCAATAATTTCTTTAAACACCATTAAAACAAATACCAAGCTAACCAGGTTTTCATAATGACAAAAAATAATTAAATCAAATATTCTCAGTCTACCAAAGAAACATGCCAGTTCAAAATGTTCTCATTTCCCATCAAACATTTCTTTACTAACCACATCCCCAGTATCAAGATATTAAGTGCTGGGGAGGAAGCTCAGGGGGAATTCAATTTTAAAGGGGTTTATCACTATAACAAGCTTTAGAACAAGGTATGTCATTATAATAAGCTTTACACTCTGTGGTCACCTCGACAAGGTTGCTTCTGAATCACTTAAAGACAAAAGAAAACCTTGTGAAATGACTGGTAAAGTTTAAGAAGCCAGGAATGAGGTTTTGAGCAGAAAGCATCACAGCACCATGATTGTGATCAGATTATATTCAGCAGTCAGATTTCTATAGGGTAAACTAGGTAGGTGGTAGAGAGACCTATAAAACATTTACTGTAGCTAGTCGATCAAGTAAAATATGCAGCCAACTATTAGCCTGAAAAGCAGCGAGGTATCTGATCTTATTACTTCATATCCTACCACTGGCTGAGTTCAAGGTGATGCCAGATAATAGTTGTTTCTGTATCTGAAGACCATCAGGCTGCATTACAAAGTCTATAAAGAGGGTAGACTATAACACTTGTAAAACCATTAAAATATTTGCAGGAAAGTATCTACAAAATTTACTTGGTTTCTACAAGATGTTTTGACTGAAGATATGCATGCAACTTTTCAATGTTAATAATTCATAATACTTATCTGACAATACCAATTTATCATTTATAATCAAAACTTCTCAGGAACTTATATTTCAGGTCCATGAATTTCTAGCTTACAACTTGGAATTATTGTTTCCAATAAAAAAAATAGTCAAACTTTCATGAAGCTTATTGTCAATGAAGTGCATTGATTTTTAGGTATATATTTCTTTTTACTTATGCTTAGAATAATCAACAGGAAATCCTTAAAATAGAAAGTATAACGGTACTTAAATTTTCATTATGTTCGTCTGAAAAAGGGTAACAATTTAGTAACATAGTCATATCGGTATCTATCATTAATAGACGAAGTAAAAGAATTTATAGACAATCTAATACTTTCCTTTAAGCAAAATTAAACAACTATCCCAAACACCACAGGAGGCAACATTCACCATAACCAAAGCACCTCCAAAACTCACCATCTTTCGCTAAACTAGTTTTGACAGCTCACCCTCTAGCTGATAAAACCATCTCCTACAGCTTAAATTACCTTCACCTAGTGAAGTATAAAATGTGGAACTACACAGAAGAAGAAAGAATGGGATAAATGGAAGATAGGTCACTAATTCTATAAATATAGATAGTATCTAATTCATATATATATATATAAATATATATATATATATATAAATGTATGTATATGTATGTATATGTACATGTATGTATATGTATGTATATGTATGTATATGTATGTATATGTATGTATATGTATGTATATATATGTATATATGTATATATATGTATATATATGTATATATATGTATATATATGTATATATATGTATATATATGTATATATATGTATATATATGTATATATATGTATATATATGTATATATATGTATATAAATATATATGTATATGTATATATATATATGTGTATATATGTATATATATGTATATATGTATGCATATGTATGTACATGTATGTATATGTATGCATATGTATGTATATGTATGTATGTATATGCATGTATATGTATGCATATGTATGTATATGTATGTATATGTATGTATATGTATGTATATATACCTATATATACATATATTCACATATACATATATGTACATATATATAACTTCTTTATGCTTGGGAATTTGTGGGTGTCAGCAATTAATTCACACTTGTCTTCCCTGTGCATATATCTATATATCTACCTATCTATATCTATATATCTACCTATCTATATCTGTATAACTACCTGCTTCCACTTACCTGTCTAACTAGTACATACATCTATCTACACTTGTGAATATATGAGTGTACACCTACTTGTCTACAGTTGCACAACTACTTGCCTACATATACTCATATCTTTCATTTACTTAGAATCTACTGGCATTACATAACATAAACATTAGTTACCCTTCAAATCACACAAACACACAAGAAACCAAAACACAAATAATCAGATCACGAGCAAACATACAAACAACAAACAAACAAGAAAAGAGAGCAAGTCCACAGGCAAACAACCAATAGTTTACTTACATTAACAAAGAATGGAATGACTAGCACAACCACGGCCACGCGCACTTGAGGATCGGTTATGGGGGCCAGGATGAGATCCCTGACACTGGACCAGAACTGGAAGGCTAAAAGGCCGGTAATAAGCACCTTCTCCACCACCATGATGCCCACGTACAGCGCGCACTGGTGACCCCACGCGCGGATGGATGGAGGCCGGCCTGTAACATTTTCATATTAAACAGAGATTGAACGCTGGTGTAAAAATTGGTTGAGGATAAAAATATGTTCAAGAATTTAAACCCAATGCCTACAGTTTTATATACTGTCTCCTGTAGGGTTTTTTTGTGACTTTTGTTGCATAATAATGGCTCCACATGTATTCATCCGCCAAGAAGTCTATCAGTAGGCCCTAGCGACCGAACCCGATTTACTTTTATTCTAATTGTTATCATGATTATCAAATTGTTATCAAAATATCAAAAACATTATAGAAAATAAAATAATACAAATGACGCTTTCAAAAATCAAGGAAAAGGCTAACCAAGTAAAACATGTCAGACTATTAAATGACTCCTTGGTGACTTGGCCCTTTAGAGCCATCTCTGTGTAAAGACAACAAAAGAACTTTTATTACAGCAGGCAAGGCAGTGGAGTCTTGACACCCACACTGATTGGGTTAAATATGTACATATGCACATATACAGGTAGACAAAATACAAAATTACGATTTTCACCAGCATATATGTGCATTTAACATTCGTGTCAAAGGTTAAACTAATCCTAGGAATTATCCACTACTAAGAAGATCTTAGTAGTGGAACTCTTACAAAAATGATGAATTACAAGGTCTTAGTAATCTTAATCTTAACCCAATCCCAACAGGGCATGACATGCACATACATGCCATGCCCACTGTGAGTTACTTCTTTGATTGTTTTTACACATAGATGGTTACACTTGTACTAAGTCACCAATGAGCCAGTTACAAGTACTACCTGTCTCGCCCGTTTACCCTTTTCTTTGATTTACGAAAATATTTTACATTATCTTATTCTGCTGTTACTAATGTTTATAACATTATAGTAATTATAATGTTTATAATAAAAATAACACCATCGATATTCATAGCACAAGTAAAAAATACGTTTTTCCTGCCAATTCAAATCAGGTAAGGTCACAAGGTCTACTAATTGACTCCCTTGTGGCTAAGCACTAGCAGAGCCATCTATGTGCAGAGCCATTTCACAAAAAATATAGAAAACGAGCACAGCATTTTCCCATTTTTTATTCATTTTCCCCAGCAGCATTGGGTTAACTAATGGAGATGATTCAGCACAGGTCTTATGAGCCTGATGATCATAAAAAAATAATAACAATAACATCATGATCTTAATGCTAACTTCTGTACAATATTCATATTCAGTACTCTAATATCCTTTACAAAAACACAGCTAGACCATCAT
>NC_061841.1:3820596-3823096 GCF_019202785.1 Penaeus chinensis
TAAAGTATCTACTCATCTACATATACAAACACTCATTCATTCATTAATTCATTCAATTATTCATTCATTCTCTCTCTCTCTCATGTAGGTGGGTGGGCAAACTGTACACTTAACACACACTAGCTATACTGAATATAAACTGATATTGAATTAGCTATAGCCTCCATGGAACAACCTGAATAAACAAACTTCCTAAATACTATCTTTCACCAAACAGGAATTTGACAAAGAGTGTACAAACTTGCAATTAAAGAGAGAGGCAGACATATATCTAATCTAGCAAAGCTTTGAATGGCAGCAAGGAAAACCAAAAAACTTGAAATTAAGTGCATTTTTGAGAATGTATTTTGCACAAATATAGGAGAACAAGTAGCTATAGTCAGTTACAGTAATGGGACAATTACCCTAAACCATTATACCATTCAATCTACCATACCTACTTTTCCAGTGCTATCTTCAGCTGTACTAATGCCAAATGAGCAGTGATTCTAAGTAGGCATTTACACTACGTGGATGTGCAAGTCTGTGTGAGACAAATACTGAAAAATGTTTTGGTCTGCGTTCCCAGTTTAATCAGAGCTTGTGCTTATCTTAATCTGCAGGTTATAAATAATAAAAGTAGTAATAGATAAGTGATAAGCTGCAAGACTTAACCTTTATGTATTTTCTTCTTTCTTTTTCAAGACAACAACATTTTGTTTTTATCATAATAAAAATAAGTAAATTATATCAGTTTCTGTTAGCTACATTCATAAAAACAAAAAACAAAAATCTACTACCCAAGATTCTGGAAAATGAAGAATCATTCTCAAAATAAAAAAAAATGATCAAGAAAATGCTAAGTTGAGCTATGTTTGGGATCTGATTTTCTATCATCTCATATAAAAAAAAGACCCAGAACAAAATATGGGATCACTCAGCAGCAACTAAAGTAAAATGGAATTATAACATGAAACCGAAATCAGTGCCACCATACAAAATGGGTTAGTTAGTCTAACATCTAAGATCAGAATAGGTGTATATTTCCCTTAAGAGATGATCTACAAATACAGTCGTACTGACAAATAATTGCTTACAAAATTCATTAACATTTTACACATAATCTAACATATCAATATTTTACTCCCTACACATTCTTTACACACTGAGTGCATCTAGCTGACAGACTACAAATCAACAATAACTGTTACTGTTACTATCCGTATTTCCTCTATTAAATTTCAGCCAATCTTACCCTAATCATTTCATCTTATACTAAACGAAAATACTTGTATAACTACTTATACCTAATAATGAGCACTAATATATATCCATAGGATTACAACACACATCCCTCTCTCTCTAGTAGCATACAAGAAGTCTACTGATAACATAATCATGATGTTTATCTCATATATACACACACCCTCTGTAAACATACATGACACAATCTGTGAGTTTCCTTCAATGCAGGACAATGAGTTAGAAAGGAGTTTATATATGAATATTTAGCACTAACTTGGCAGAATTAAAATCTAAAGGTTGAGTAAAACCTCAATAACTGACAAACTTACATAGATTTTAGCTCTATTTTTACTTATAACTAGTTCCACACGTAAGTGATAGGTAAATAAATAAATAAATAAAATAAACAAGACATATACGTGTGAAATGAAAACATGGATAAACAATTGCTATTACTACAGAATATGGAGAGTAAAACTTATAGCTTCTTAATTTGCAATGTTCCAGGGTTATCTGTGGAGTTCCTACATAACTGGTTAAATAGCTGAGAATTATACACTCTTATTAAATATCAAATATTCATATTTCCCAACAATAATTTTCGTTATTCTAAGCAACGTAGTTATGCTTTGTAAAGTTGTTCATTTCAACATGTCTATCACTAGAAGCTACCTTTTAACCATTATTTCATTAGCTAAAGGAAACAGTAATTGCCACTTTAAAAAAGCCAAATTCACTAAAACCAAACTAAACTGAACTACAAACAAAACCAAGTCAATGCAGTATAACTTATTTCAAATCGCCCTACCTTTATCTCTACCTCCAATCAAAATCTGCTTAATCCTAAGCTACTTCGACATAACTAGCCTTTCATTAGAAGGTAGACTTTAGCAGTGAAGCCATACTAATAACTTTCCTATTCTAATCAGCATGAAAAAAGATATCAGAATGGACTATATCGAGTGATGCTATGGCTTCCTCCATGCTTCTTACGCTAGCTAGTTAAGGCCAACAAACCTCCATTACTTTTACCGAGCGAGGAAGAATGCAGACTGGTATGTGATTTTATATGATGATAAAATGTAAGGGATATAATGCCACAATAAATATAATGGAAGACTGTCTTTGCCCAAGTGGGAAATTCAGAGGCCATAGTATTGCTATGTGGGGATAGATGTGTGGAGCCTGATTAATAATTGAAGCCTTACTGTACTCGCAGGAGAATATTCTTGAGAGCCAAAAGGAGTTGTTTAATGTATTTTTTATGCTATTAACT
>NC_061841.1:3840596-3848096 GCF_019202785.1 Penaeus chinensis
GAGAGAGAGAGGAGAGTGAGTGAGTGAGTGAGTGAGTGAGTGAGTGAGTGAGTGAGAGAGAGAGAGAGAGGGGGGGAAAGGGAGAGAGAGGGAGAGAGAGAGAGAGAGAGAGAGAGAGAGAGAGAGAGAGAGAGAGAGAGAGAGAGAGAGAGAGAGAGAGAGAGAGTGTGTGTGTGTGTGTGTGTGTGTGCGTGTGTGTATGTGTGTGTGTGTGTAAGTCTACTTGTTATAACCATATAAAATATCTTGCATCACAAAGGGTACTGAAAAGACTTACCACAGTGCTGGCTCCACCATTAATCGCCGTCTCCTTCACGACCTCAGGAATTTCATAGCGCTCCTCGACCACGCTCTCCTTCGTCGCTTCAGGAATCTCGCGCTTGTCAGAGACCGAAGCAGGCTCGTTCGACTCACCAGGCTTGCCCTCTGAGTCGCCTCCGGTCTCGGTCTTGGAGGATTGGCCACCGTCCGGACTCGTGGCTGGCGGCTTCGATGTGTCTGGGATCTCATACCGGTCTTCGGACACTGAGCTTCGAACCGACGGCTGACTGGACAATGTTTCGTGTTCTTTCTTAGGCTCGTCCCTTTTCGTTCGAGTCTTGGGGTTGCGTCGTTTTCGCTTGTTTGTCTTCCGAGGCTTTTGTTTGTTCCGTCGTTTGTCTGATTTCGGTGTTTTTGGTTTTCGGTGACGTACTCGAGGTTAAAGCTGTTTTGGGTGGCAGTGCGGGTGGCTGGTCTTTGTCCTCTGCCTTCTGTGCCTGTCTGGTATCCGTTGATTTGTCTGTTTCCGTTTTCTTTACTCCGGGGGTGGTGGTGGCTGAGAGGTTAACACGGGAAGGGACTGGTGATCCTTGGGGCGTTTCGGGAGGGGAGGTGTGCGGGGTCTCAGGGGGGGAAGTATGAGGCGTCTCAGGAGGCGACGTGGGTGGCGAATCGGGCGGAGGTCCTGGCGGAGGAGGGGGAGGGCAGTCGGGAGGGAGGTCGGACTCGTCGATGAAAGGGACCGTGCGTGATCCTCGCAACAGAAGGGCAGTCTGCCTCATGACCGTCGGGGAAAAATTTGGGTCGGGCACGATGCCCCTCCCGGGGCTTCTGGATACTCGTACTGAGAACTCTTCTGGGTCCCTATCGATCTGAAGTCTTCGTCTTGGCATCCTTGACTTCGTTTGCATCCATGTACGGAATGTCGTCAATAAAGGCCAGTGAGTCTCTTGGAGGCATCGTCGCTGCATCCTCTTTCTTTTCTTCGGCTGATTTAGTGTCAGAAGGCGCTGGTTTCGAGGACGACGGTGGCGGAGGAGGCGGATTTTTCGGAAAGGGTGGAGCTGTACCGCTTGTTGCTGGGTTCTGATGGCTTCCCAGAACTTGTCCCCCGTCCTTCCTTTGATTTTTTTGTTTTTATGCCGTCTCCCGTGGGTTTGGGGGCACTTTGGGGGTCATTTGCTCTGAAATTTTTTCCGGTCCTGAGGGGCGCTGTCTTATCTTCTCCCTTCCATTTCGGAGTTTGGCGGGGATTGGTGGCTTGGTTTCATCTGCTTCGGCATTTTTCGTTTGCTCCCCTTATTCACAGCTGAGGATGGAGGAACCTGGTTTGAAGACCCCTTTGGGGAGTGAAGCTCGCTTTGGAGTTGGGGGGCGCTGGGTGGTTGAAGGAGGCTGCGAGGTTGACTGGTCAGTTGATGAAGGTTGGGGAGTGGAGGTTGTTCGGGAATGGGAAAAAGAGCCCTGGGGTTGGTGCCGTTTTTTTGGGGCGAAGGAGGGCCCTGAAGAGTGGGGGGCTGCGGAGTAGATGACGGCTGTTGGGTTGAGGTGGTTGATTCAGTAATTTCAGAACTCGAGGCAGTCACTGATGTGTTCTCTGCTGCTGAAGCGGAAGTTGGATCTGGCGTGGGCGGTGGGGGAGGCGCTTTTCCCCTTGGTTGGCTGCCACCGAGTCATCCTGTAGTCAGCCACGTTTCCCCTAACCGCTTCCTCTTCCCATTTTCGCCCTTTCGTGTATTTTGCAACTTTTCATAATCTTTGTTCTTTTTGATTTCCTCAGAACCTTTGGCGTCTTTCTTCATAAGTTCGACGGGCCCCATAAAACGATTCCCTTCCTAATTCCAGCTACTGCAACATCCTCCTTGACAAATGGATTCTTTTCGTCTTCTTTGGATTTTCCTCACCCTTTAACCAGACGATGTCCTCATAGAATGGGTTCAGTGATCTTCTGTATTCTTCCTTTCTCTTCCTTTCTTCCTCGGTCGTTTCGTTAGGACTTTGCGACGCCTGATCTTGGGTTGTGCTGCTGCATTTTCCCAAAGTTTCGTTTTTATAAGGTCCCAGTCAGGAGCAAAATCTGGGGCATTGGCGCTCTCTCTTCTCCTTTTTCCCCCGGGGCCCTTATTGAGCACCTCTCAGGGAGCCCGGGTTGGAGGCAGACGTCCTCCCCCATGCTGGGGGAATTTACGCTCCCTGTTTTGCTTCTCCTGCTGGGGGGCTGGGGTTTGTTTTTCAGGACGAAGATGACTGTCTCGAGAGAGGGTGCTGGAGCGGAGGGACTGGAGATCCGGCATACTTGTCATCGTAACTTAAATATCTGTCTATAGATTCAGTAGGAGGCGAGCCCCGGGAACCCTGATCGTTTTATCCCTCCCTTTTCCGCAAAATTTCAGCAGGTAAAGGAGCTTCCTCTGTAGGCATCTCCCCAGCAAGTTCGTCATGCACGGCTTCGGTGCTGTCTCCTTTCACATCCTTAGTACTTTTTCGAAAGGGGTCCATTTCCCTCCCAAAGAAAAATCCCATTCCTTCTTGGCGGGGCCTTTGGTATGCTGTACGGATTCCTGAAGAGTCTCCGTCTCTTCATCTGATATGGACGCTCTGCTCTCTGGTCTTTTGTCGAGTGACGCGTTGGACTGAGCCGATAGGAAGCTGTAGGAGCTAGCAGAGGACTGAGGTCTTTGAAGAACATCCTGCATCATAGGGTCTGGCGAAGGAGCAATGGGACTGGTGGCCGAGAAGAACAGGTCAGAGATGTTGGTCGGGTACTGGTGCATCCCGGTCAAGTACAGCGACAAGTTCCCCCCGCCAAGACTAGCATGTCCGAGGGGTGAGGCGGCCAGGACCGAGCCCCCTTCATTTTTTGAACCCCGAGGATAGGGGCGGAGGGATGCCTTTTACTCTCCCGCTTGTATCCTAGTGCCTGAAGTCGAGCATGGCGGGGCCCTGGGGATATGGATCACAAAGTTAGAATACACGTAACGCATATACATATGTATTTCTTGCAAAATTAGTACAAACTATCCTACTCAAAAGTGCGTTTTAGCATATGAAAAACAGACAACGACAAACATTACAGAAAGTTATCCATGAACGGCAGAACCCCCCCCCCAAAAAAAAAAAAAAAAAAAAAAAAAAATAATAATAATACAAAAATAATAATAATAATAATTCTCATGCACGTCTTCATCCAACACAACCTAACCTTGACAGGAGCCCACGACTGGTTGGGATCGACCTTGATGGACCTCCAGCCCGTCTGCCTGGAGGAATCGGGCTGCAACAGAGCCTCGCCATACTGTGCCAGATGGATGAGTGCCACCCCTCCCGGGGGTGCGCGCCCACGTCCCAGTTGGAGGCGCAGAGTCGAGGCGCGTGCAGGAGGGAGAGCTTGAGGTCGAGTGTGAGAGGATGGCGGACCAACAGGTGGAAAGTGGACCAGTCCTGGCGGTCCAAGCCACGACCTCGGCATAAGGACACGACGAGACGGGCTCTCCATAGGCTGTGGAAGGGAAAGGCTTCAGAAGGAGAATGGTCTTTGGCCCCGAATCTCCCCTCTCTCTCTCTCCTCTATCTATTTATCTCTCCGGCTCATCTCTCATCCTCTCTCTCTCCCCATCTCGTTCCAATCCCTCTCTCTCACTCTCTCTCCTCGCTCTCCGCGGCTCTCTCTCACTCACTCTCCCCTCTCTCTCTCTCTCTCTTTTTTGTCTCTCTCAAAGGGGGCCAAATCCCAGCTCTCTCTCCATCCCTCCTTTTCTCTCTCTTTTATCGTTCTTCGTCTCTCTCTTCGCCCGAGTCCTCTCTCCCTCTCTGTCCTCTCGTCTCTCTCTCTCTCTCTCTCACTTCTCTCCTCCGTATTCTCGGGCTCGTACTCTCTCTCATTCTCACTCTCCCCACAGAAAGTCCAACATATATATTTAAAAACGAAAAATTTGTCTGAAATTGTCTGTTTGTCCCACCTTTTTGGGACAAACCCCCAATATAAAATGTTACATCACACAAAAAACAAACACAAAACACCCCACACAAACACACACACACACATCACACACACAAACACACACAACACACACACACACACCTACACACTACACACACGCACACATACATCCTCCTCAATTCTCTTTCCTCTCTCACACTGCCCCTCCTCCTCTCTCCTCCTTCTGCCTCCTCCTCATCATCATCCTCCTTCTCTTTCTTCATCCTCTCCCCTTCCCCCTCTCACCTCCCTCCCTCCTCTTCCTCCTCTCCCCCCTCCCTGCCTCCCTTCTTCTCACCTCCTCCCCCTCCCCTCTACTTCCTTCATCCCCTCTTCCATCTCCTCCTTCATCTCCTCCCTCCTCTCTCTCTCCTCATTCACCTCCTTCACCTCCCTCCCTTCATCCCCTCCTTCCCTTCCCTCACCTCTTTCACCACCTCCTTCCTCACCTCCACCCCCACCCTCACTTCCCTCCCCTTCCCCTACCTCCTATCCTTCCCTCACCGCCCTCCCCTTTCCTTTCCTCCTCCCCGTCCCCCACCTCCCTCCTCTTCCCCACACCCCCCTCTCACCCCCACCTCCTCCTCTCCCCCCACCTCCCTCCTCTTCCCCCACCTCCCTCCCCTTTCCTTCCTCCTCCCCGTCCCCCACCTCCTCCCCTTCCCCTACACTCCCCCCCGTCCCCCACCTCCCTCCTCTTCCCCACCTCCCTCCTCTTCCCCCACCTCCCTCCCCTTCCCCTACCTCCCCTCCCCGTCCCCCACCTCACCTCCTCTTCCCCCACCTGCCCTCCTCTGTCCCCCCCCTCACCTCCTCTTCCCCCACCTCCCTCCCCTTCCCCATCTCCCTCCCCCGTCCCCCACCTCCCTCCTCTTCCCCCACCTCCTCCTCTTCCCCCACCTCCCTCCCCTTTCCTCACCTCCTCCCCTTTCCTTTCCTCCTCTCCTCCTCCTCCAATACCAACTTCCCTCCATCTCCTCCTCCTCCTATCACCCCCTCCTCTTTCTTCACTCCTCCCTTCCCTCACTTCCCTACCCGTCCCCCACCCCCCTCCCCTTCCCTCATCTCCTCCCCTTTCTTCACCTCCTCCTCCTCCTCCTCCTCCTTCACCCCCTCCGCTATCCTTTCCTTCCTTCCCTTCCCTCACCTCCTCCTCCTCTTCCTATACCTCCTCCCATTTCCTCCTCCTCCTCCTCCTATACCTCCTCTCCTTTCCTTTCCTCCTCCTCCTTCACCTCCACCCCTTTCCTTTCCTCCTCCTCCTCCTCCTCCTCCTCCTCCTCCTTCTCCTCCTCCTTCGCCCCCTCCCCTTTCCTTCTCCTCCTCCTCCTCCACCTCCTCCCCTTTCCTTTCCTTTCCTCCTCCTCCTCCACCCCTTTCCTCCTCCTCCTCCTCCTCCTTCGCCCCCTCCCCTTTCCTTTCCTCCTCCTCCTCCTCCACCTTCACCTCCTCACCTTTCCTTTCCTCCTCCTCCTCCTCCTTCACCTCCTCCCCTTTCTTTTCCTCCACCTCCTCCCCTTTCCTTTCCTTTCCTCCTCCACCTCCACCCCTTTCTTTTCCTCCTCCTCCTCCTCCTCCTCCTTCGCCCCCTCCCCCCAGCCAACCTTACCTAACTTCAGCCCGCCACGCATTCCTCTGCTCGTCCTCCCTGGCGCCCGTGAGCTCCGGAGTCTCCCCAGGCTGCTGCAGGACCCACTGGTATCCCTCGTTGTCTTCGAGCGTGGGACTCGCCACCGCCGAATCTGCGGGCTCCTCACCCTGTTTGGCGAGAGGCGGGAGAGAGAGGGAGTGAGTGAGTGAGAGAGCGAGAGAGAGAGAGAGAGAGAGAGAGAGAGAGAGAGAGAGAGAGAGAGAGAGAGAGAGAGAGAGAGAGAGAGAGAGAGAGAGTGTGTGTGTGTGAGTGAGTGAGTGAGAGAGAGAGAGAGAGAGAGAGAGAGAGAGAGAGAGAGAGAGAGAGAGAGAGAGAGAGAGAGAGAGAGAGAATATATACATATATATACATATATATATATATATATTTATATATATACACATACACACATATATGTATATATATGTATATATAAATATAAATATATATATACATATATATGATATAAGTATATATGCATACGTATATATGCATATATATATATATATATATATATATATATATATATATATATATATATATGTATGTATGTATGTATGTACACACACACACACACACACACATTTATATATATATATATATATATATATATATATATATATATATATATATATGCGTGTGAGTGTGTGCATACATATACACACATATACATACACATATATCCATAAAAAAAACACTCGCACACAGCCATACACACAAAAATACGTACATGCCTCTTTAACGAAAAAAATCCATTATTGGTTATACCGACGCATCACCTTTAACATAATCACAATATAGTGGACGGTCCAGTTTATTGATTATCCGACACATGATATGCCATTAGTCGCATTGGACAGTCAATTATTATTATTATTATTATTGTTGGGTGTTGTTTTGTTTATTTTTTATTATCACTGTTATTACATTTATCATTATTATCCTTATCATCACCGTTATCGTTCTTATTACTATTACTGTCATCATCATTGTCATTATTTTCAGTATTATTGTTACCATCATCATAATGATAATGATAATAATAATAATAATTATTATTATTATTAATATAATTATTTTCAGCCTTATCATAATTATCACTATTATTATTATCATTATTATTATTATCATTATTATCTCTATCATTCTTATCATTAATATAAATATCCTTATTATCTTTATATCATTACTATTAATATCATTATTACCATTATTATTATTATTATCATTATTATTATTATCATTATTATCTCTATCATTCTTATCATTAATATAAATATCCTTATTATCTTTATATCATTACTATTAATATCATTATTACCATTATTATTATTATTATCATTATTATTGTTATCATTATTATCATTACTATTATCATTATTATCATTATTATTATTATTATTATTATTATTATTATTATTATCATTATTATTATTATTATTATTATCATTATTATTGTTATCATTATTATCATTACTATTATCATTATTATTATCATTATTATTATTATTATCATTATTATTATTATCGTTATTATTATTATCATTGTTGTTGTTATTATTGTTACATTACTATTATTATTACTTTTATTATTATCATTATTAGTATTATTATAGTAATTAGTATTAGT
>NC_061841.1:3873096-3875596 GCF_019202785.1 Penaeus chinensis
AAAATTATATAATGATGATAAAAATGATGATGATGATGATGATTATGATGATGATGATATTTATAATATTAATGAAAATAAAAATAATGATACAAATCATTGTGATAATAATAATAATAGCAATAACAGAAATAATGAAAACAATGATAATGATAATGATAATAATAATGATAATGATAATGATAATGATGATGATAATAATAATAATGATGATATAATAATAATAATAATAATAATAATAATAATAATAATAATAATAATGATAATAATGATACTAACATTTTTAAGAATAAAATTAATAGTACTATTAATAATAATTTAAAAAAATAATGATGATGATAATAATAATAATAATAATAATAATAATAATAATAATAACATTTAAAATATGATTATGATAATAATGATAATTCAGTGAAAAATAACAAAATAATGATGATACAATAATGATAATAATAGTAGTAATAATAATGATAATGATAATAATGAAAACAATAACAAGAATAAGAATAAGAAAATTGATATCGATAATAATAATGGTAATAATAAGAATAATGACAATATCAATAATGATGATAATGATAATAATAATAATAATAGTAATATCATTATTAGTAATAGTAATAATGATGGTGATGATGATGATGATGATGATGATGATGATGATGATGATGATGATGATAAGGATAATGATAATGATGTTAAGGACAACAATAATAATAGTGATGATAATCATAAGCATGATAATGATATTATCATTCTTCTTATTATCACTATCATTATCTTTATCGCCACCATTATCATTATTAATGATAATGAGAAAATCTCGTTAATACCTATAACGTAACAAGAACAAGAACAAAATAATCACTATCAATAATAAAAAAAAAAGAAAGTAGCTATAATAATGATAATAGATTTAAGATTGAAAATAAATAATCTGCCAAAAACCTTATTCATGTTTTGTTTACCTAATATGTTATATACAACCTTCTTTACAGCACATTCAATTTTGATATCAAGACCTAGGTGTTGCTCCTTAATTATAATTGATCCAGTATATTCAAGTCTTGTTCGTGGGTTATGTTTCTCTATGAAAAAAACTATGTGTACGTTTTGCCCAATTAAGAGTATTGATAATTAATATACATGGACCTCTTCTTTTGGAAATGACTGCACCATGAAATGAAAATAGAAACAGAGAAAAGAGAAATTCTCATTTCCGAGAGGGAACTCATTACTTCAGCTAAGTGTCTGGAGGTGAAGTGAGGCAACAAACGCAATAATAGTCTCTTCATTGCTTCGTGTTTTTGTTGTTTTTACCTCAAGGAGAAGGAAAAAAAAAAAAAAAAAAAATTCAGGGCAGGTACAGCGTCCTACCAGTGTGTTTAAAGTTGTAGGAAAGCATTTGCAATGTTTACGAAACCATGACTGACACTCCCGGCAGTTTGGTGGAGAATCCTGGGTACTTGGCACTTGTTGGCACTCGCTCCTCGATCACTGGCACCGTCGCCGACTACAGCACTGGTTAGGACCCACTCCATTAACAGTTATCTGCTTTTCGGTAGCCGTCTATCATTTCCAGGATTTAAGATACACGCTCCGGTATAATTCATGTATGAACTTGCGGATCATATATCTATATATATTATGTCTTGGCACTGACACTGTCTCTGGCACTGGCACATATACACTCTGCGTCACCGGTACATTTAGGTGTGTATTCTCTTAGGAATAATCTTAATCAAACACGATCTACATAAGGGTATCTTTTTCTATTTTTATCTCTCGCCCATTTTCCCACTGGGGCGCCATCTCTCAAGCACCACCTTCGGCTACAGACACACGCGCACACGCACAACCCTTCGCCAATACACGACTGTATTCGCGACGTACACCAATCCATATCTTGTTTCCGCACGCTTGCATAAAACCGAAAAAAAAAACAGAGAAAGAAAGAAAAGAAAGAAAGAAAACGATTATCAGCAAATTCGAAGTAATATTATCATCTTTCTTTTCTTTTTTTTTAAACGCAATTTCCCGTCCTCGCGTCCACACCCACCTGAGTCTAGAGACTTGGACTTAGCAACGAAGGCGATGGCAAGGGAGGTGGCACTGTAAGGCACCTCCGCCAGGGCACCAAAATATCGCCGAGAGGGTTTCTGGTGCCCGCCCTGCCCTCTGCCGGCCGCCTCAGGACTTTCGGCTGATATGAGAGTCGAGAGGGAGGGAGCAGGCGGGGGGGGGGGGGGGGGGCACGAGGGAAAGGAGGGGAGGGGGGAGGGGGTGGGGGAGGTAGAGGGCACGGGGAAGGGAGAGGGGAGTGGCCCGGTAGGGAACACAGGCGAGGGGAGACAGGTAAGGGGAAGGGTAGGGACCACGGGCATAGGAGAGGAAGGTGGGTAGCAGAGGGTGGGCACGAGCGAGGGGGGGGGGGGGGGAGAGTAGTAGAGGGTACGAGCGAGGGGTTACGGGCACTAGGGGAGAAGTCCGGAGGGAG
>NC_061841.1:3913096-3935596 GCF_019202785.1 Penaeus chinensis
AGCGTGGAAGAAATTCTGTCACTTCTCCCAGACAGGACAGAGTATTTACATATATGGTTAAACAAGATCGCTTAAAGTCATCCAAGCAACTGGCTAAGGAATGGAAGAACTATGGAAAAACTATGGTGTCGAGAGTAAGCCTTCTACAGTTAGAAAAAAAGTTTAATGAGATGGGATACCGCGCATGCAAGTCAACTAAGGAGCCAAGACTAACCGTAACCATGAGGAAGAAACGACTGGCTTGGGCAAAGACTCACAAGGACGGAACATCAGAGGTAAACGTCACTAAAATATTTCTTTTGACTATTTCCCTATTTGGTTCAAGCCTAATTTAGTGAAATGTGCATACTTGGGGGAAAAAAATTGAATGTTCCAGTCATCTGGCAACTTTTATTGTTAGTTTTGTTTGCAGGTTTGTTTCTCAGATGAGTCTACGGTAGAAATACTGATGGAGAGACGAAAATTTGTTAGAAGAACCAGCTGAGAGAAGGACCAGCCCGACTGCCAGAGAGAACAAATAAAAATCCCTGCAAGGTGATGGTGTGATCTGTGACCTCTGCCATGGATACTGGAAGATTTGAAATTGTAAAAAATGATCTAAATCAAGTTAGATATCGTGGCATCATTGATAAACGTCTTCTGCCCCGACTTCGTGAGTGGTTCCCAGATAATGATTGCATTTTCATGAATGATGGAACTCCCTGCCACACAGCTAAAAGTGTTAAAACCCATTTGGATAAGCATGGTAGATTGCGTCATTGGCCTGGAAAACAGTCTAGACTAAATTCTTATAGATTTTTTATATTTTTTTATGGAAAGACATGAAAGACAAGATAAGCCAAGAATGCACTACATGTTTAAGCTAACTGAACAACTGATAAAGGTATGATCCCCCCAATCCCTTGCTCGTTGTTGTCATGGGGAGGGGAGAGGGGGGGGGGGAGGGGAGGAGACGGAGACTGGGGCCCAATGTAGGGGATCAGCCCTGCCTTGGACCTTAGCCCTTGCCTCAACAAATTTTGCATGGTCTTTCCTTCTCTCTCTTTCCTTTTCCTTCTCGTCTGCATTCCCTTATTCTGTCCACTTATCCTAAACGTTAATTCATTTTCACTACAACACTTTATATTAATGCTATATGTCCATTGATGTCTGGCACATTTGTTTGTTTTGACCATTAACCATTCTGGAATTTCGCAAACATTGCCTTATTGAACAAACAACAAAACTTTGTTACCTGGGGGCTTTTTCAATCAACAAAACTAATAAAGGTATGACACAGTGAAAATGCCCACCGTTACATTCGAGGCGTGCCAAGTCGTGTTACTGTAAAATGAGATCATGGCAGAGGTCTACAATAATGTACGCGAATCGAAACACACAAGCCGTCCATACAGGGAAAATCAAGACGAACACATCACGATATATATATTCTATAATTCACTAATATAATCAACATAAGATACAAAATCACAAGGGCACACAGAATGTATATATCAAACAAACACAGAGTTAAGATATATCACAGTTACTACACTTCAGCTAGTTACTGGAGTAAGGCACCGATCCTGTCTGCCTCTACAGAAGGATAAGGATAAATCCGATATACGAATAAATCCGATATGCGAAGCTGATGAGGGGAACCCGGCCTGTGTCGTGTAATGTCGACTCGCTAACGTGTGTCAGCTGGTGCTTTACTCGGCTTAGTCCTTACCCGCCGTGGTGCCCAGCCGCAGCAGTAACCTCCAGGCGACAATTGCGACTTCTCGCGCGAACCGCCGACCCCTCGGATGAGAGGCAGAAAAAAATATTCAGCTTCTATTCAAATTGGGTCCTCAGAGTTGGGTCGCCTGTTAGGAGTGCCAGTTTCGTCCTTTTCCGGATTGGCTGGGAGGTCAGGTAGACTCCGCCCCTTGGAGGAACGGAGAGATAATCTCCGCCCCCGGGTCAGGCAGACGGGTATGGACCTAAGGGCGATTTCCCTGCGCAAGGCGTAACCCACGCTTGCCGACGTGTGGCGCTCTGATCCGGGAACCACCTGATATCTGGAAAAGAAGGCGAATGGTAAACTGACACCTGCTATCAGTGAGAGGTCAGGTGCAGACAGATTAGTGTTTCCCATGTGCGCATATGGACAGTTCATTTTACAAGTAGACGCATTACAAATAATATATGTATATATCTTACATACATTCACATATGTATCTCTCTCGCTCTCTCTCTCTCTCTCTCTCTCTCTCTCTCTCTCTCTCTCTCTCTCTCTCTCTCTCTCTCTATATATATATATATATATATATATATATATATGTGTGTGTGTGTGTGTGTGTGTGTGTGTATGTATGTATACATATATGCATATAAACATCTATGTATACGTGTATGTATGGTTTTCAGTCCACATACAAGCACACATTAATAAGCAAAATATCTATCTATCAATCTATGCACACACACACACACACACACACACACACACACACGATTTGATATTCAATATTCAATAGAAACAAAATCAACTTTTGTCATCAATCGACCACTTGCCTCATCGTATTTCTCGTAGGTAGACATTACATATTATTTTATTTCATGCATACATTTTTAAAAATGACAAAATTTATGGGTAGATAGAGTTCGCGTTAAAATTCCCCTTGGCATTTTCATTAGTATTATGTCAAAGTAATTTATGATATTTAGAATACAATAATATCTCTTTGTAATCTTTGCCTTTAGTGATTTTTCTCTTCTCAGATAATTTCAGTATGTACAGTAATAACGCTATTTTTTTTTTTTTTTTTTATATATAAAGATAAACTGATTTACTGTACATGTACATGTATTTTTTTGTTTTTGTTTGTGTAGTCTTTTTTATTTATATTTTTCTTTTAGTTTCTGGTACCATGTTTCACACAGGACGCGCACCTTTCGTTTCGTATTTAACATTTAACTTAAAGAAAATGGAAGGCTTGGTTAAACTATTGTAGTATATAGCAGTTTTTTTGTTTTTTTTTTGTAATAAGTTCCACAGGTTTGATGTAAAGCGCGGGGGATGGGGGGGGGGGGGATATGTATGTTTTTTTCACGTGGGTCAAATAAGGGGAAAAGGTAGACTTCCCCCCTCCCTCCTTCCCTCCCCATTCTCCCTCCCTCCCTCATTTTTTTTTGTCCCTCTCCCTATCCCTCCCTCTTCCCTACCCTCTCCATGGTTTCCTTACTCTCCCCACTCTTATTCCCTCCCTACCTCTCCCTCTCCCTCCGTTCTCTCTTTCACTTTTCCTCTGTCTGTCTCCCCCTCCCCTCTCTCTCTCTCTCCCTCTCTCTCCCTCTGCTCTCCCTCCCTCCCTTTCCATCAATCTCTCTTTTTTAAAGCTCAGTCAATTCAGCACAATTAACTCGATTTATGACGCATTAAATTTGCGAAAAAGACAGCTGGTAGATACCGGCGACAAGTTGATAAAACATTAGCTACAGCATTAGTGAGTTCAGGTTCAGTTTCATTAATCCGCTTTTAAGCTAATCACCAATCATCAACTCATTTTCATTAACACGCCATGCAATAATGAACATGCAGCAATCATCATGCAAATTATGCCTGGCGGAAGATTAGTCCCACTGAACAAACGACAGAGATAGCAATCCTAGTGAGATGGAACTCCGAGTAAAGAAAAAAAACAAAAACAAACTTGAGGGCCTTTACTTTGCTTATTTTATAGTTCCTGACCACAAACATGAATCTACAAAGGAATGAATGAATCACATGCGTCTGTCTCACATCTACTCTCAGATAAAAGTCATTGGATATGTTGCGTAAATAAAAGCTAAGTGCAAATAAAGCGGTATTGTTGCATTTCGAAAACTTAGACCGTGGCGATGAATGGTTGCAAGTTAATCCTGGAAATTATTACCAAGGAATTGCAGAGCATCGTTTTGAATGGTTGTTGAAAATGACTGCTGATGATTCGTGAATTAATAAATATATGAATGATAAATAAATGAATGACATGATTGTAATTGTTTCAAAAGAATGGTTGTAAATAATCCGTGACCAATTTTCAGCATGAAAGGAGGGAAAGCGAGAGAGAAAGAAATAGAGAGAGAGAAAGAAATAGAGAGATAACAAATGAGAAAGAGAGGGAGAGAAAGAAAGAGATAGAGAGAGAACGAGAGAGACACAGAGAGAGAGAGAAAGATTTAGAGAGAGAAGAAGAGAGAGAGATAGGGAAGGGAAAGAGCGGAGAGAGGGAGAAGGAGAGGGAGAGAGAAGGAGAATTTGATCATTAAGTAATCAAAAAAAAAATAAATAAATAAATACTCATCTGCCAAAATAATGATGATAATGATCTCAATAATGATGATAGTTATAGTGGTGCGAATGATACAGATAAAAATGATGAGAATCATAAAATAAGAATAACAAAATAGATAATGATGGTAATATTGATAACAAGATGATAATGACGTCATATGATAATAAAAGTAAAACAACAATGATAATGATCGAAAAGGATAATAATGACAACAATCACAAAACAACAACAAAGAATCCTACTCCAGCCCAACATATCCCAGTCCCCCCCTGCTTCATTTGCATCACCCCCCCCCCCTTCCTTCCCCATTTTCCTTTCTACTTCTCCCTCGATCCCTCAATTCTCTCCCTCCTGACATTTCCCCCTTGATCAAATCGCCCATAAACCTCATTCCTCTTTGTGTTCATCCCAGGCGTACCCTACGGACACCCTTGCAGAATTCTACACCTCTTTCTTTGATCGAATCGCCCTTGTTAAAGCCTCCCTATCTTAGCCCATTTACTCACTCTCTCTACCCTCTGGATAGATCAGTTTTCAGTACCATACTATCCTGAAGTGTTATATTTTCATCCACCGACTCCCCTCTTTAAGCTTTTACACCTTTCTCTAGTGTTATACGACCTCTGATGTTCCGGCGCATTGATTTTGTTTTGTAACCATGAACGAATAGATAGAGAGAGAGAGATAGTTAGATAGATAGATAGATAGATAGATAGATAGAGAGAGAGAGAGAGAGAGACAGAGAGAGAGACGATGAGAGAGAGAGAGAGAGAGAGAGAGAAGAGAGAGAGAGAGAGATGAGAGAGAGAGAGAGAGAGAGAGAGACAGAGAGAGAGAAGAGGAGAGAGAGACAGAGAGAGAGAAGAGAGAGAGAGAGAGAGAGAGATACAGAGAGAGAGAGAGACACAGAGAGAGAGAGAGAGAGATTGAAAGAGAGAGAGAGAGAGAGAGAGAGAGAGAGAGAGAGAGAGAGAGAGAGAGAGAGATTGAAAGAGAGAGAGAGAGAGAGAGAGAGAGAGAGAGAGAGAGAGAGAGAGAGAGAGAGAGGTAAGGATATGAGGAAACGTACCACGGCAGTCACTAGAAACCAGAAGTATTTCATGATGTTTATATCCCCAGAAATAGAACTTAAAACAGGATATGGATGTACTCCAGGCATGATATCGAATTCTCAACTTTATTAAGATATCCAGATCAGATTTACAGCAACACAAATTTCTTTGACTCATTTTCCCTTAACAATACCTCACAGTAAGGCACACTTCCAATAGCTGTTTTTTTTTTTTTCTCTTCCTTTTTGTCACCGACTTGCTTAGTATACATATAGCTAATTCTGTATACATATATCCAAGTCTGCATAGTGTACCAGTAGGGATTTGCTTGCAACTAAACAGCTAGCTACAACCTCAAAGGGGATTGGCATCACCTCGTGTTTAAATAATGTTCTACGCTCGCTTCCGTCCACTATTCTTCAAGCTAAAGTGTTAGAAAAGAGGAAGGGAAAAGACAGGTAGACGGCTTAGGAAACGTCTATCTCCCCGGCGATGTTTTTTTTTTCTTTTCTTTTCTTTTTTTCATTTTCCTTTTTTTTATTCATTTGGACATTTATAATGCAAGTAAGATCTGGACGCCTAGTATGCTTAGACCACTGTATGGACGGCATTGGAAAATTATCTGGTATTGTATCCTGAACAGAACAAACACACACACACACATACATACACACACACACACACACACAAACGCAAACACACACACACACACACACACAAACACACACACACACACACGCACACACACACGCACACGCACACGCAAACACACACAAACACACACAAACACACAATCTATATACATGAAAGTAGAAACACTGCTATAGTACATTTCACAAAACAAAACAAAAACAAAAACCAGCAACTCACCCCCGGTCTCTGAGGTATTCCAACACGTTTTGTGCCATAGTTTTATATCAGATATACATTTTTTTTAGATAACATATATACGTTTTTTTGTTTTTGTTTTTATTATAGTTTTCATTGAAATTTACTGCCTTTAAATCGGTTTATTTACTAATTTTCTCAAAGGAGTGCTTCAAGTTTCGGATAGGGTTGCCAGTTTCGTATTTCTTTTATTTATTTGTTTCTGACTCTATTGTTAGTGAACCGTTACTGTGTATTTATCACAATGAAAAGAGCTACATTAATATACAGAAATTAAAGATTATATCCTTATATATTTGTTAAGACTGCTTTATCAAGTCTTGTTATGCAGGTCCACAAATACCATTAAAAATAATAGGCATGATATAACCTTATATTGTTAGAATATCAACTAACATTGCTGTGTTGACAATCTGCCTTTTTAAAAATTTGTTTGGTACTTAATTGGCTGTGTTGGTGTGTGTTTATCCGATCATGTAAATATTTATTCATTTTCACTTATGTAGACCCACGTATACAAACACACACACGCGCATATAAACAAACACACACGTACAAACATACACACGGACACAAACACACATAGCTCCCCAACCTACAGATATACGCACAATCCCCCCCCACCCCCTCTCATTACCCCCTACCTCACCCCCCCACCCTCCTTACCGCCAACCCACAACACAGACAAAAAAAAAAATAAAAAAAATAATAATAAAAAAAAAAAAAAAACAATCAAGATCTAACAAGGAATTTCGAGAAACGAGAAATAGCTTGGAATCTAACACAAGAATTCCAAGCCAGTGGAAGCAAGCAAACAAGCAAGCAAGCAAGCAAGCGAGCAGCTGGATGTGCCCTGCAAGCTACGGCCAATTCCCGAAGCAAGCATTCCTGGCTGGCGCTGGGCATTGGATGGAATGGGAATGGGAATGGAGGATCTTCTGGAATTCTTATTTTTGGAAGATAGATTTGTTATCATTATTATAGTTATTGTTTTTATTTTTGTTAGTAATAATAATCACCGTCCTCATTATTAGCACCGTCTCTTTACATCATTATCATGATAATTGTTGTTTAAATTACCATCTTCATTATTACTGTCATCATTAGTATTATTATTATCATTGACATTATTATTGTTTACATGATGATGATGATGAGAGATTGTGACATTATCAGTATTTTTTTTTTTTTCAACACTGATCAGTCTACCATTAAACTCATATACCGATATATTTATGATCAATGTTGCACCATTATTTGATATTCTCTCAACAAATGTAAATGAACTCTTTAAACATGGAAGAAAGTGTTTTATTTATCTCATCTCTCTCTCTTTCTTTTTCCTCTCTCTCTCTCTCTCTCTCTTTTTTCTCTCTTTTTCTTTTTCCTCTCTCTCTCTCTCTCTCTCTCTCTCTCTCTCTCTCTCTCTCTCTCTCTCTCTCTCTCTCTCTCTCTCTCTCTCTCTCTCTTTCTCTCTCTCTCTCTCTCTCTCTCTCTTTCTCTCTCTCTCTCTCTAACAATTATGTGAATGTAATAACAATAGCAATAATAAGGATAATGACCATAATAACAATGACAGTAACGCTACTAATGCTGATAAAATAAAATGTAGACACACATAGGCATTACCACGCGAACAACGCGAGGGCAAAGCGGGTGCTACATGAACGGGTGAAACAAACAAGCCGGGACGAGACATCAAAATAGAATAACATTGTGAGGATTCGAGCGGACTCCAGACAATAAATGTGGTCAACAGGACAAGACGCAGGTACAAAAATAGAGGCGCACCAAGACGTTTAAGTGTTGACGCCACGTGGCAGACTAACAGAAGCAAAAAAGAAGTCACGAGTGCGAAAACAATAACTAGTTTGAAGCGATCACTCTATATATTACAACACACCAGTCTGGGAACGAGAAAAGAAAATTTTCTGGCAGGTAGAAAAGTTTAAAGTGATAAATACTATGTTGAAAATTTGCTGGGACACAGGAAAGTCCTGACGCAGGTATTTTTCAAATTAGTGAAAAGATATTATATTATGTTCATGATAACTGTTAAGGGTGTGGCCGGATGGCTTCCCATATCGCGAATAAAAGACGGTTAGTGACAGACAAACGCGGATTAGATTTCGGAGTAGCATCCAGTAGCCATGTCACTTTTGTGGCACATCTGGTAAGCCCGGTTGAAGTGATTTAGGGCCTTATCTTGAGGGAACATAGAGGACGGGAATGTGCTATGGATAATGTGGATTAAGTAGTATTAGGGATTATTTCTTGATTTATGTGTGGCTATATAATGGACCAAGAATTGTATTTGAGTAAGTTAATTTTGGAAGTAAGAATTATATAATGGAATAATTATAGATTTGATTGTCAAGTTGAAGAATGATATAATTGAGTTCATATAGATTTGAATTTTAAGTGTAAGGATATATTAAGTTAATGATTATAGATTTGATTATCAAGTTGAAGAATGATATAATTGAGTTCATATAGATTTGAATTTTAAGTGTAAGGATATATTAAGTTAGATTAGAAAGTAAGGAATTAATGAATTACTTTTAAGAGATCTCGGCTCTACGGAAGTGTGATTTAACAGTGATGAAGATTATTAATTCCCAGTGGAGCGTAAGAATAATTTTGTGTTTGCATAATGTATGTATCATTAAGTTTTTGCTTGATTTAGTTACTGTTTAACGAGATAAATTTAGTATTATGATTGCCTGATTAAGTATAAGATATTTTCTGTCCATTTTTGAAGTGTACTCATTTAAGTTTAAGTTAGTAATTGTATAAGGACATTAACTTAGTATCCTAAATTGCTTGGTATAAGTAGTTCATCTTGCTTAAATATAATTTTCACTATTTTCTGTAATGCAATTTGTTTACTAATATTTTTATGATTTCAATTATTACATGTGGAGAAAGGAATTCTTTTACTTATTGCTTATATCCATTTTAGGCATTGACAATGTTTGCTCTAATTTCATAATTAATAACAGCTTGTTTAAATTGACATTATGTTGTTGCTTGCATGTTAATATTTAGAGTAAAGCGGCAAGCTATTTGTTAAAACTAAAAGATGGATATTCAAGGTGGTAAAATTATTGTATTGGATTATAATGAACTCAGATGTTGTATTATTGGCATATAAATTTATGTGATTGACTTTACATTTTGGCTATATATTATTTTTTTTCAGTTAATAAATAATGTGTAAATTTTCTAAAAAGTTGTGAACTTTTCCTCACATTTATCTTATCTAACTGATGCAAGTTTGAAGAGTTAAATCTGTGAGAGAAATATAATATATAATAGTTGATGAAAAAGACGCAACAACAAAAAATACAAAAAAATCACCTGAAATATCCGAGCACTGTGCACGTTTCCGGAAAAAACCTTTTCCTTCGCTTCATAAAAGTGTTTGAAATCAAAGATGTGTAAAATTGTTCCTTCAACCATAACAGAATAAATCCTGGGGGGGGGGGGGGTAGAATCACCGATGGGGTAAGGGGGGAGGGGGGGTGAGGTCCCTCCAATGCTCCCGTTGTCGTTCATTTTAAAAAAAATTCGGCAAGAGATTTTTTTTTTTTTTTTTTTTTCTGTAAGAGGTCTGTTTCTCTTTATAAAATACATGGGTTTTGGGTAAATATGATTTTTTTGTTCGCGGAAACTGAAGTCAATTTATTAAACCTATAATCATTATCATTATCCTCCTCCTTCTCCTCGTCATCATCATCATCATCACCATCCTCCTCCTTCTCCTCCTCCTCCTCCTCTTCCTCCTCCTCCTCCTCCTCCTCCTCCTCCTCATCATCATCATCATCATCATCATCATCACCATCCTCCTCCTTCTCCTCCTCCTCCTCCTCCTCATCATCATCATCATCATCATCATCATCATCATCATCATCATCATCATCATCATCATCATCATCATCACCATCCTCCTCCTCCTCCTCCTCCTCCTCCTCCTCCTCATCATCATCATCATCATCATCATCATCATCACCATACCAGTCACCATCATTATCATCACACCATCACCATCATATTATTATCCCTATTATCATTATCACCAACAGCATAGAATATTTAAAATCATATTATACAGTGACCGGATTATTTTAATATTACGGAAAAAAAAAAAAAAAAAAAATATGATAAAAAAGTTGCCTAAAAATGTGTAACGAAATATAAATAAAATTTAAGGAGAATTATTATTCTTGTTGTTGTTATTGCTGTTACTTTTAATAATGTCATTATCGTTATTGCCTTGTTATTATTTTTATCTTATAGTTAATATCCTCTGTACGTGACAGTCTCATGAGGGAGCTAAAAATGACAATGATAATAGTAATAAAGATGATCATGATGATAATAATAATAATGATAACAATAATGATAATAATAATAATAACAATAATAACAATAATAATGATAATAATAATAATAATGATAATAATAATATGATAATAATGATAATAATAATAATGAAAATAAAAATATACTAATAGCAGTAATAATAATAATTATAATAATAATAATAATAATAAAATAATAATATGATAATAATGATAATAATAATATGATAATAATGATAATAATAATATGATAATAATGATAATAATAATATGATAATAATGATAATAATAATAATGAAAATATTTTTTTATAATAGCAGTAATAATAATAATTATAATAATAATAATAATGATAATTATGATAATGACATTAATAACAAAAATAGTGAAAATGATACTACTACTACTAGCTAATTATGATAATAGTAATGATAATGCTGATAATGATCATGCTTCTCATAGCAATGATCATAATGATGATAATAATGGGAATGATAATAGTTATAATAATGATAATGATGCTGATAATGACACAAACAATAGTAAAAATCACGAGAATAATAATAATAGTAGTAATAAAAAAAAAAAAATAATAATAATAATTATTATCATTATCATAATAACAAAACCAATGATAAATAAAACTGAAATAAGCAGAAAATAACGAAGACATTTATCAAGGTGAAAAACACCCGTTTCACTCAGAGAAACGATCCTTGCTCTCTACCTAACGCCTCTCGCATCGCAAAACCTTGTTATCCAGAGACTCCAAGAATCCTACTGAACGTGCAACAGAAAATGGGTTAGACGAACCGAAATTGGCCGGCATTGTCTGCGAACTTAGTTAAGTAAGACTGGGAGAAATGAAGTCCTTTGGAGTACTGGAAGGGACAATGAAAACAGACAAAGAGACACAGGCGCACGCAGGCACACATACGCACACACACACATACACACACACGCGCGCGCACACACGCACACACACGCACACAATAACACTGATGATTGTTTTATATTTGTTTCAGCTTTTTTTTCAGCTATACTATCTACTTTGTTTTACCATTATAATTATCAGTGTTATTGTGTGCGTGTGTGTGTATATATCACTGCAAAATATGTAAATCAGACACGCATCAAAACGTTAATCCTATCTCTTACATTGCAGAATTATCCACTTTCCCACTACACAGGCCACAGCATCCAGCCAACCGCGCTAACGAGCCAAGTACCAAACGTGTACCTTTGATAAACCCCGACTTAATACAGGGAGTTTCTCTAACAACCTATAGTCAAGGGCTACTTCTCACATATAGTTAACAATATATATGTGTGTGTGTGTGTGTGTGTGTGTGTGTGTGTGTGTGTGTGTGTGTGTGTGTGTGTGTGTGTGTGTGTGTGTGTGTAGTATATTTTTTTTTTCTTTTTTTTTTTTGAACAACCACCTTTAGTCAAGGGCTACCTCTTCTATAGTTAGGGAGAAACGTCTCTGAGACAATGGTGGCAGTGACAAAAGTTAGTTTTTTTTCATCCAGGGAAGTACTAGATACATACAAACACGCAAGGCAGACCACACAAGCCTTTAATAGAATGAAGCCGTTCGACCGTCTTTCGCTCTCGTATGGAAAAAAGAAAGAGAGAAAGAAAAAATAGGAAGAATATAATTACTTCGGGTTTTCTATCATCCTTTTCTTCTTTCTCTCACGTGTGTCAATTCGTGTTATTTGTAAATGTGTAGTGTTATTTTTTTTATGTGTGTGTGTGTGTGTGTGTGTGTGTGTGTGTGTGTGTGTGTGTGTGTGTGTGTGTGTGTGTGTGTGTGTGTGTGTGTGTGAGTAAAACAGGAAAAACATATTCATGCAACAAATGACTCAGACATGCAATAGAAAAAAATCGTAAAGGATATGTAACACTCTAATGTTTTATATTTTCTACGTTCTTTAAATTCTCCACTCATTGTTCTATGAATTTTAAATGAAGATAATTTTTTTTCTTAGAACGCGAGAAACAAAATTCAGTTCAAGTTTTAAATGATATTGTGTGTCTTTTTTATATATACCGATAACTTCAAACAGATAAATACATTTAACATGTGACTGTTTTTCTGATTTTAACGAAAAACAATCAATATTGACATAAGGCTGAAATGTAAGCCAAAAGCACAGAATATTAATGAAGCGACAGAAAACAAACTTTACGTTCTACCAGTATTCGTTATATTGGTAAACGTTATAGGATTCATTCTGTAATGGTTAGTGAAATGCAATATCGGTGTAGAAACATATTGCACAGTGTGACATTTTGAAAAATAGTGACGGGGAGGGGGAGGGACAATAAAAATCGTGAACAGAAGCAGCATCGTGTGAAATATTTCATGATGAGAGGAATATAATTTGCACTGACATTTTAAGAGAGCCAATAGATGTTTTTTAGGTTAACACACACCCACACATATAAATATATGTATGTATATATTCATGTGTGTTTATGTGTATATATATATGTATATATATATATGTATATATATGTATATATATGTATAAATATGTATGTATATATATATGTATGTATGTATATATTCACACACACACACACACACACACACACACACACACACACACACATACACACACACACACACACATATATATATATATATATATATATATATATATATATATATATTTCTGTGTTCCAGATAAAACGAAAATTTGTTTGTTGCTAAACACCTCTTTCAGTCATTTAGTACAGTATGCTGAAAGGTCGTATAGTATGATTACCACTCGTCTGCTTCTCACATTCTGTTGTGTTCGGAAAAGATACTTGAAATTAAACAAGTTTCATTTACTGCAAAAAAAAAATATAATTGCCTTTTTTTTTTTTACTTTTTTCACTCATTTAGGTGTATGTTGTAGCTTTCAGGTTTTATGTATTTTTTTTCCAAAATGTAAGTCGTATATTTGCTTTGTACATATGACCTGTTGCTTTTATTCCATTTAGCTTTACTGAACCGAAAGTGCAGTGTAATTACATTTGTGCAGGTTAGTTTATTAAAAAAAAAAAGAATGCAGATTTTGTTTTGATTTTATATGTATTTATACGTGCACATATCGTGTGTAAATACATACACAGACTAAAATATATGTGCACAGACACACACACACACACGCACACACACACACACACACAAACACACACACACACACACACACACACACACACAGACACACACCCACACACAGAAGACGAAATAAAAAAAAAATATTTTCAAATTGTGACAATGGGAACTTATACAATAGTTGCCAATGTTTAGTTTTTTTTTTTTGCCTTCTTCAGTGTATTTGTCTTCCAAATGGATTTCACTGCTTTAGCGTACCATTCTTACATCTCTTTTGCGTTTTTTCTGAAGAACATGCAAACACTCCACCCCTTCAAGATTTTTTTCGTAAGACCAGCTAGCTCTTTGTTTGTTCGTTTAGCAATGGTCTATTGGATTCGAAACAGGAGTGGATTCTTTGGGTTAAATTATGTTTGTTTTGCTGTTGTTGTTTTTGTTTTTGTTTTTATGACGAGAGGGATCTTGTGCAGAAATAATTTTGGATTTAATGATGGTCTACTAATTGGATTTTTATTTTCTTTCATGGGTCATGATATTTTGTAAATAAAAGGTGTTATTACTATGATTATTTCGCTACCAGGAAAATCTATCGAAAATCTATTATCAAACAGACAAAATACTTAAATGAAAATGTGGATTTTTACTTTGTCATTCATATCTTATAATAAAACGACCAACATTTTTTTTTTCCTCATGAAGAAAATCGTCAAATATAAGAAATATTATAAAATCTATCGAAAATCTATCGTCATATATACGAAATATTCTAATGTAAACCAACTCTTCTAGATGGAATTTTTTGCGATGGTTAATTATATCTTATAATAAAAATAGTTACTACTTTTGATAAAATCTAACGTCATATAAACGAAATATTTCTATAAGCTGGACAACTATGGAAGATTTAGTCAATAAATATTCCATACCTTGACACGTATATAGAAATAAAAGATTATGTTAATAAACAAATGGCATAATAGATAATAAGAATTAATAATAATAATAATAATTATGATTTTCATCTATTTTATTTTCTTCTGTTTATTCTCCTTCTTTTCTTTCCTTTCTTGTTTTCTTTTTTTTCTCTTCTAACTCTTCCTTTTCTCCTTTTCTTCTTTCTCTCCCGTTTTTCTTTTTCTTCTTCTTCTTCCTCTTCTCTTTTTCTTTTTCTTCTTTTTTTTTTTCTTTTTCCTCTTCTTCTTTTTTCTATTCTCCTTCCTCTTCCCCTTCTTCTTCTTATTTTTTTTCTTCCTCCCCCACTTCTTCTTTCATTATTTCTTTCTTTCTTCTTCTTTTCTTCTTCATCATCTTCTCCCTTCTTCCTCCTCCTCTTCTTCTCCCTCTTTCTTCTTTTTCTTCTTCTTCTTCCTTTTCTTCCTCCTCTTCTTCTCCTTCTTTCTTCCCCCTCTTCTTCTTCCTTTTCTTCCCCTTCTTCTTCTTCCTTTTCTTCTTCTCCTTCCTTTTTCCTCCTCATCTTCTTCTTGTTTTTCTTCCCCCTCTTCTTCTTCCTTTTTTCTTCCTCCTCATCTTCTTCTCCTTCTTTCTTACTCCTCTTCTTCTCCTTCTTTCTTCCTCCTCATCTTTTCCTTTTTCTTCCTCCTCTTCTTCTCCTTCCTCCTCTTCTTCCTCTCCTTCTTTCTTCCTCCTTTTCTTCCTCTTCCTTTTCTCCCTCCTCTTCTTCTCCTTCTTTCTTCCTCCTCATCGTCTTCTTCTTCTTCCTTTTCTTCCTCTTCTTCTCCTTCTTTCTTCCTCCTCTTCTTCTTCTTCCTTTTCTTCCTCCCCTTCTTCTCCTTCTTTCTTCTTCCTCATCGTCTTCTTCTTCTTTCTTCCTCCTCTTCTTCTTCTTCCTTTTCTTCCTCCCCTTCTTCTCCTTCTTTCTTCTTCCTCATCGTCTTCTTCTTCTTTCTTCCTCCTCTTCTTCTTCTTCCTTTTCTTCCTCCTCTTCTTCTCCTTCTTTCTTCCTCCTCTTCTTCTTCTTCCTTTCCTTCCTCCCCTTCTTCTCCTTCTTTCTTCCTCCTCATCGTCTTCTTCTTCTTTCTTCCTCTTCTTCTTCTTCTTCCTTTTCTTCCTCCTCTTCTTCTCCTTCTTTCTTCCTCATCTTCTTCTTCTTCCTTTTCTTCCTCCCCTTCTTCTCCTTCTTTCTTCTTCCTCATCGTCTTCTTCTTCTTTCTTCCTCCTCTTCTTCTTCTTCCTTTTCTTCCTCCTCTTCTTCTCCTTCTTTCTTCCTCCTCTTCTTCTTCTTCCTTTCCTTCCTCCCCTTCTTCTCCTTCTTTCTTCCTCCTCATCGTCTTCTTCTTCTTTCTTCCTCTTCTTCTTCTTCTTCCTTCTTCCTCCCCTTCTTCCTTTTCCTTTTCTTCCTCCTCTTTTTTCTCCTTCTTTCTTTCTCTTTTTCACCTCCTTCTTTCTTCCTCCTCATCTTCTCCTTTTTTTTCTTCCCCCTCTTCTTCTCCTTCTTTATTTCTCTTCTTCCTTTTCCTTTTCTTCAGTCAATCTCAAGAGTCCCTAAGATAAGAAAACAGCTGTAGATCTAGGGATTTTTTTCGGGGTAATGGTGTTCTCTTGTTTTTTCTCTTTCTCTTGCTCTTTTATTACTCTCTCTCTCTCTCTCTCTCTCTCTCTCTCTCTCTCTCTCTCTCTCTCTCTCTCTCTCTCTCTCTCTCTCTCTCTCTCTCTCTCTCTCTTCTCTCATTCTCTCTCTCTTTCTCTCTCTCTCTCTCTCTCTCTCTCTCTCTCTCTCTCTCTCTCAGTCTCTGTCTATGTCTGTCTGTTTGTCTCTCTCTCTCTCTCTCTATCTGTGTGTGTGTGTGTGTGTGTTGTGGGGGGTTTTGGTAAAATTTCCCTCCCTCCCTCCCATCTTCATCCCTCCCTCCCCCCTTCCCCCTTTCAAAACGTCCCCAAAAAAGAAAAGGAGACAAAAACAAAAGACGAAAACCTCAACAGACGCCTATCCTACCCAAATTACTGGGAGCAACGTTACCGATTTTCGCTTCTAAGAGTCCACTTCTTTAAATTGGGGCGGGGACTACCTGTTAAAAAAGGAGTGCTTATGGGGGGCTTTTTGAGGTAGGGAGAGCTGAAGGAGCCACAACAATGGGCAAAACCACTCTTCCTCCCCTCTCTCCCCCCTCTTTTCTCTCCTCTCTCTCTCCTCTCTCTCTCTTTCTCTTCTCTCTTCTCTCTTTTCCCTCTCTCTTTCTCCCTCCCACAATCCCTATCACCTTCCAACTCACTCGCTCTCACACTCACGACACACTCACAACTCATCTCACTCCATCTACTCATCTCTCTCACACTCTCACTCATCTCTCTCGTCTCCTACTCTCTCCCCTTCTCTCTACTCTCTCTCACACTCACATATTCACTCTCATTCTCTCTCTCTCTCTATCTCTCTCTTTCTCCTCTCTCCCTCCCTCCTTCTCTCTCTCTCCCTTTCTCCCTCCCTTTCTCCTTCCCTTCCTCTCTCTCTCCCTCCCTTTCTTCGCCGCGTTCATAGATCCTCTTGTGCCTCGAAATCTTCATTAGGAAAGAGGGAAAGATTTTTTTTTTCTTCCCTAACAAAACCTGAGAGGATTTTTCAAAAAAGGGGGAAAGAATTAAAGGAAAGTGGGAGTAATGAAAATAAAGAAATTTTTATTGACATACTCATAGAGAAATACGGTAAGAAAGAGAGATAGGAGAAAGAAAGAAAGATATTGGGGAAAAGAAAAAGAAAATAGAAAAAATAAGAAAGAGAAATATAAAGATAAGGAAAATGATAAATCGAATGTGAAAGAAAAAGAGAAATAAAGGAGATAGAGAGATAAATAGGGAGAGAAAAGACGAAATAGATAGGGAAATAAAAGAGAGAAACCGAAAAGAAAGATAAAAAAAAGAGAAATCGAAATCAAAAATATAATAATAAGTAATAATAATAGAAAAAAATAAGAAAAAGAGAAAGAGGAAGAATAATAATAATAAAAAAAAAACTAGCTTGAAATCTGACAAAAGAAATGTAAACAGTCGAACTTTTCCTTTTTACTCAGGCTTTCTCGTAAAAATCGAAAAAGAAAAGAAAATAAGGCTTACTTAACCCTTTCGCCCCATGTGCAAAGAATACAATCCATGCCCACTGTAATACAAGTTTATTTATTTTATGTACACATAGATGCTCCACAAGTTTCTTATCACCAATAGCCAGTATCAGAACTCTCTATCTCTCCTGTTTACCCTTTTCTTTCACTTTGAGAAAGGGTCTTTTGTATCATTTCATTGTCCAACAAATATTTTAATGACAATTTTAGTAATCATAACATCAATAACAATAATAACATTATCGATAGCAAATGGTATTGATAAGAAAACACAATTTTCCCGCCAATTCAAGGAATGGAAAATCCGGATCGGTAATAGGCCTACTGAAAACTCTCTGTTTCTCACTCCGTCTTTCTATCTTTCACAATCAATTAACTTCTATCTCTCACTCTTCTCTCTCTCTCTCTCTCTCACATCTGCCTCTCACTCTCTTCATCTCTCTCTCTCTCTCTCGTCTCTCCATAAATCTATGTCAGTTCCTCTCTCTCATCTCTCGCTCTCTCTCTCTCTCTCTCTTCTCTCCTCTCTCTCTCTCCGTCTCACTCTGTCTCTCTCTCATCTCTCCTCCCCACTCTCTCTTTCACACACACACACCACACACTATCTGTCTGTCTGTCTGTATGTTCGCCTCACTCTCGTCTCTCTCCTGTCTAATCTGTTTCTCTCTCTCCTCACCTCTTCTGTCTATCTGTTTCTCTCTCTCTCTCTCTCTCTCTCCCCTTCTCTCTCTCTCATCTCCTCTATCTCTCTCTCTCCCTTTCTCCTCTCTCGCTCTCTCTCTCTCTCTCCCTTCACTCTCTCCCTCTCTTTCTTTCACTCTCTCCCCTCTCTCTTTCACTCTCTCCTCCTCCCCTCCTCTTTCACTCTCTTCCCCTCTCTCTTTTTCACTCTCTCACTCACTCCACCCTCTCTCTTTTCAATCTCTCCCCTCTCGATTCCACACTCTCCCCTCTCTCCTCCACTCTCTCTCTCATCTCTCTCTCTCTCATCTCTCTCTCTCTCTCTTCACTCTCTTCTCTCTCTCTCTCTCTCTCTCTCTTCTTCTTTCACACACACTCACAGCTCTCTGTCTGTCCTGTCTGTTTGTCCCTCTCTAGTATCTCTATCTCTATCTCTCTATCTATCTATCAATCTATCTAACTATCTATCTATCTAATCTTCTCTATCTATCTATCTACTATCTATCATCTATCTATCAATCATCTATCCCTCTCTCTCTTTCACACACACACACTATCTTTCTGTTTGTCTGTCTGTCTGTCTGTGTGTTTCTCTCTCTATATCTATCTCTCTTTCTCTCTCTCTCATCTCTCTATCTGCCTTTGTCTCTTTCTGTCTCTGTCTGTCTCTCTCTCCACCCTTCTCTCTTTAATAGATATTGTAATTAAATGTAATTTAGTTGCATACTCCCTAAGATACTGTGAAAAAAGGCACTAATATTAAGGACTTGTAATAGGTGAAATGAGCCTAATTAGAGCTTATAAAATGTTATGCAGTATACCTTGTTGCACTAAATTGTATACCAACTGCGTATATCATTTCGTACAGGCCTCTACGGGTAAATACAGTCTAAATACAGTCTTGGATACGCTCGCACATCACATACACACACACACACACACACTCAGGCGTTCCTAGATGGTAATTAAATGTGTCGTGGCAGATAGCTTTCTAAACTTTGCGAGATGTAATTGCGTGCAGGTTGCTATGACTCCACCTCCCCCCCCCCCTCCTACACCCTCTCCTCACTCTTCCTTCTAGAAAAGTTCTCAGAGGAAAGTCTACAAACTACTAAGGTCCTTCGATATTTTTTTTTTTTTTCTTTTTTTTTTTTTTTTAGCTTTCAAGAACTTTTTGGAAGTAGATGGGGACGAAGAAGATGAAGGAAAAGGAGAATGAAAAAGAAATGAAGGTACTGAGAGAAAAAAGAGAATGTGTAAAAATAGGATCTGAAATAGGAAAAATAAAGAACAGAGAAAGGGTGAGAAAGAAAAGAAAACGAAAGAAAGGAAGAAAAAAGAAATTGATGAAAGAGAGTGAGAGAGAAAAAAAAAGTTATTGTGAGGTGTAATTCCCCCCCCCCCCCCAAAAAAAAAAAAAAAAAAAAAAAAAACGAGGAACGATTTTTTTTTTTTTTTTTTTTTTTTTTTTTAAAGAGAGAGAGAGAAAGAGAGAGAGAAAGATGAAGATGAAGATGAAGAAGATATCGACTGATAAACACTCATATACATAAATAAGTGTCCATTTGACATAGACAAATATATATTAATTTGACATACTGAAATAACTGTTAATTTCATATCAGATATTAAGGATTTATTTGACACAGAGAAGTAAATGAAAACTAAAGTGTTAAGTAAACAATAAATGATTTGAGGGAACGCTTTGCTGTAGGAAAGTAAGATAATTTGAGGGCTAAGATAAAAGCTAATATGTTAACTATAAATTTAAATCAAAGCTACGTGCATTTAATCTCCGTCTTTGTCTGTCGTCCTGTCTCTCTCTTTCCTCTGAGGTCCCCTGTTTCTGTCTCTCCTATGTCTCTTCTCTCTTCTCTCTCTCCTCTCTCTCTCTTCTCTCCTCCTTCTCTCCCTCCCCCTCTCCTCTCTCTCCTCTCCCCCTTTTCCTCTCTCTCCGTTCACTCACTTTTCCCCTTTCTCTCTCTCCCTCTCTCTCCCCCTCTCTTTCCCCTCTCTCTCTTCTCGCTCCTCTCTCACTCTCTTCTCCCCTTCCTCTCCTCCTCTCGCTCTCTCTCTCCTCTCTCTCTCCTCTCTCTCTTTCTCCTCTCTTCTCTCTCTCTCTCTCTCTTCTCTCCTCTCTCTCTCTCTCTCTCTATATAAATAATATATAAATATAAAATTTATATCTTTCTCCTTTCTCTCTCTCTCTCTCTCTCTGTCTCTCACCCCTTTTTCTCTCTCTCTCTCCTCTCTTTTTTCCTGTTGGTCGAAAAAATTTATCTATCAAACGAAAAACCCAAAAAAAGTAAATAAACAAAAAATCTGGGAAAGCGTCAAACAAAATCGCTAAATCATGTTTCTCTCCCTACTCTCTCCTCTCTCCCACCTAACCCTCTCCCCTCTCTCCTCTCTTTTTCTTCCCCCCCCTCTCTCCCCATCTCTCTTTCTCCTCCCTCTCTTCTCTCTCTCGTCCGTTCTCTCTCTCTCCTCTCATCTCTCTCTCTTCCTTGTTTGAAATAAAAACCCCAAAACCGCCTTTCGTTTTTTATTCATTTTTTTTTTTTTTTTGATAATAAAATGAGGAAAAGCGCAAGTGATTGTTTTAGGGAAAATATAAAACGGTATTGAATGCCCCTTTTTAAATTTAATATGTGGGTTTTAAATTTCCCCTATAATTGGATTTCCCTAGAACCCTACCTTCGCTACGTATAAGGGTTTTTTGGCCCTTTTAATTATATATTCTAAAGCATTTTGATTGATTGTATTTTCAGTGGCGATTGATCATACGTCTCTACCCCGTCTATCTCTCGCCCCTCTTTTTCTCTTCTCTCCTCTGTCTCTGTCTGTCTTCTGTCGTTCTATCTATCTACTATTCTTTCTCTCTTTCTCACTTTCTCTCTCCTTCTCTCTTTCTATCTTCTCTCTCCTGGCTCGCCGTCTGTCTCATCTTTCTAACTATCTTTTTCCCCTTTTTTCACTTTCTCTCTCTCCCTCTTTCTCTCTCTCATTCACTGGTCCCCCCTCCCTTTTTACCCCCCTCCTTCTCTCTCTCTTCTCTCTCTTTCCCCCCCACAATCCCTTTCCCTTCCACTCCTCGCCCCCCTCCCTCACCCACTCCACTCCTTTTCCCTTCCCTCTCTCTCTCTCTCACCTCCCCCCTCTCTCTCTCTCCCCCCTTTTTTTTCTCCCCTTCTCTCTCTCTCTCTCCCTCCTTTCCTTTTCATTCTCTCTCTCTCCTATCTCTCTCTTTCTCCTCCTCCCTCCCCCTCTCTCTCTCCCCTTCTCCCTCCCCCTCCCTCCCTTTTCCTCTCTCTTTTCCCCCCCCCTTTCTTCGCCGCTTCAAGACCTCTTTGCTCGGAAATCTTCATTTGGAAAGAGGGAAAGATTTTTTTTTTTCTTCCCTAAAAAAACCTGAAGATTTTTTCAAAAAAAGGGGGGAAAAAATTAAAGGGGAAATGGATATGAAATAAAGAAATTTTTTTGACATACCAAGGGGAAATACGGTAAGAAAAGAGATAGGAGAAAGAAAGAAAGATATTGGGAAAAAAAGAAAATAGAAAAAATAAGAAAGGAAATATAAAGAAAGGAAAAAGAAAATCGAAGTGAAAAAAAAAGAGAAATAAAGGAGATAGAGAATAAATTTGGAGAAAAAAGACGAATAGAAGGAATAAAAAGAGAAACCGAAAAAAAAAAGATAAAAAAAAAAAAAGAAATCAAATCAAAATAAAAAATAAGTAAAAATATTTGAAAAAAATAAGAAAAAGAGAAAGGGAAGAATAATAATAATAAAAAAAAAAAAATAGCTTGAAATCTGACAAAAGAAATGTAAACAGCCGAACTTTCTTTTTCCAGGCTTTTTCGAAAAATCGAAAAAGAAAAGAAAATAAGCTTACTTAACCCTTTTCGCCCCATGTGCAAAGAATAAAAATCCCATCCCACTGTATACAGTTTTTTATTTTTTTTACACAAAAATGGGTCACAAGTTCTTAATCACCAAATAGCCAGTTATCAAAAATCTCTATCTCCCCC
>NC_061841.1:3945596-3948096 GCF_019202785.1 Penaeus chinensis
CCAGGACCCACTCGCTAGGAACCTTTTCAGTTGTCGATTCATTGCCATTCCAGTATTGGAATTGAAAGAAGTGGACCTCGACAGACTCCTTTAAAGCTCGCTCCAGGCAAGTAGTAGAGATAGAGACTATTATAGAAGCGTAATCAAATTTTGGAAATGGAATTCAAGAAAGAAAGAAAGAAGAAATATGTGTGTGTGTGTAGACATATATACACATACATATATATAAATATATACATACATACTATATATATTATGTGTGTGTGTGTGTGTGTGCGTGTGTGTGTGTGTGTGTGTGTGTGTGTGTGTGTGTGTGTGTGTGTGTGTGTGTGTGTGTGTGTGTGTGTGTGCGCCTCCCCCCCCCCCCCATCCACCCAAACACTCAAGGAACAACCATTACTTTATAAACAAGCATTTGTACAAAAAAAAAAAAAAAATCTTGCATCATCTTGTAGAGTAAAACATTACATTGAGATGGCCCTCGGTTACTGGAAATCATAAATGACTGCTGAGAAGTTTCATTATCATTGTTATTGTAATTATCATTATCATTATCATTAAGACACTAACACTAACACTAACATTAACATTAACACTAACATTAACACTAACACTAACACTAACATTAACATTAACACTAACACTAACATTAACATTAACATTAACACTAACATTAACACTACCACTAACACTAACACTAACATTAACATTAACACTAAAACAAACACTAACACTAACACTAACACTATCATTAACATTAACATTAACAGTAATATTAACATTAACATTAACATTAACACTAACATTAACATTAACATTAGCACTAACACTAACATTAACATTAACATTAACATTAACACTAACACTAACACTAACATTAACACTAACACTAACACTAACACTAACACTAACATTAACATTAACATTAACATTAACACTAACATTAACACTAACATTAACACTAACATTACATTAACATTAACATTAACATTAACACTAACATTAACGCTAACATTAACACTAACACTAACACCAACACCGACACCAACACCAACATTAACATTAACATTAACATTAACACTAACACTAACACTAACACTAACACTAACACTAACACTAACACTAACACTAACACTAACACTAACACTAACACTAACACCAACACCAACACCAACACCAACACTAACACCAACACTTACATTAACACTTACATTAACATTAACATTAACACTAACACTAACACTAACACTAACACTAACATTAACATTAACATTAATATTAACACTAACACTAACACTAACACTAACATTAACATTAACATTAACATTAACATTGACATTGACATTGACATTGACATTGATATTGACATTGACATTGACATTGACATTAAAATTAAGCATGAACATTAAACATTAACATTGTTATTAGCATTAGCATTATTATCATTAACACTAACACTAACACTAACATCATGTTATTATTACTATCATTATCGTTATCATCATAATTGCTATTATAATTCATATTATTATTATTATCATCATCATTATGATTATGGGTAGTAGTTATTATTATTATTATTACTTATATCATTAGTATCATTAGTATTAACATAAGTATTTTTCCTATAAATGATTATCATTATTATCGATATTTTCAGTTTTAATGTTTTGATGTCAGAAATTCTATGAAAAGGACGTTTTATTTTCCATTTTCATCTGTCACTTTTGTAAATAGCATTCCTTTGAAAACGCATAACACACCGAGATTACTTTTCTTTCTCAGAAATCTCGTGGAAAGAGAAATAGTAAAAAAAAAAAAAAAAAAAAAAAAAAAAAAAAAAAACTTCAGGAAAATAATTTGAAGCGGAACGTGACTCGAAAATCATGTATATTACAAAGAAAGGAAAAAAAGAAAAACGAAAAGAAAGAAAGAAAGAAAGAAAAATCAAATATATTTATATGTGTGTGTGTGTGTGTGTGTGTGTATGTGTGTGTGTGTTTGTGTTGTGTGTGTGTGTGTGTGTGTGTGAGTGTGTGTGTGTGTGTGTGTGTGTCTGTATGTGTCTGTATGTGTCTGTATGTGTGTGTGTGTGTGTGTCTGTATGTGTGTGTGTGTGTCTGTATGTGTCTGTATGTGTGTGTGTGTGTGTGTGTGTGTGCGTGTGTTTATTTTCTTTCTTTCTTTCTTTTTGTTTTTCTCTTTCTTTTTTGAGAATCTAATCACAATACTGCAAACTGATTTTTTTTTTTTTTTTTTTTTTTTTTTAGTATTTCTAAGAATACAGAAATAACTGATAATCTAGAGTATGTCTTTATGATTAACTTTAATAATAACAATTATAATAATAATAATAATAGCAATGATAATATTACTAGTGTTACTGATAATAACAGTAATACCAACAGTTATCATTAACATAAACATTAACATTATCATTATCACTGTCATTGCCATAACCGTTATCACTATCATTATCACTAACATTATCATTAACATT
>NC_061841.1:3958096-3963096 GCF_019202785.1 Penaeus chinensis
ATAGCTATTTTGCAATATGCAATGTAATAAGAAAAAATATTCTCCGTAATATCGCTTCATTTTCTGTGTTGCAAGATTCACCATCATTAGCATAATTAAATATTCATGTGTTAATAAGATCTTGCTTCAAATTTTCCGTTCTAGACTTGGATATCATCATATTTTTATTACGTAATATATGTATATATACATATATACATATATATATCATTAATATAATTTTAAGAATGGTTTGAGGTTTATTTGAAATCTATTGACGAAAGTTTTACACACACACACACACACACACACACACACACACACACACACACACACACACACACACACACATACGTAAATATATATATATATATATACATATATATATATATACATATATATATATATATATATATATATATATATATACAAAATAAAGGCCCCCAAGTTTTTGCTTGCAGTTCCATCTAACTTGGAATGCTCTCTCTCTCTCTCTCTCTCTCTCTCTCTCTCTATATATATATATATATATATATATATATAGATAGATAGATAGATAGATAGATAGATATAGGTATATATATATGTATATATATACATATATTCATAGCATTTCATTTTGGTTTGTGGATATCATATAATATCTTCTAATGTCTGCATCAATTCCCTTTGATATCTCAACTGCTATTCATTTTAATGGATTTTAGACTCCCTGAACTCAGTTAATGAAATTCATCGCCTCAATTACCACCACAATCTTGTTAATGAAAGCCCTTTACCCTTATCTCTCTGTGATTTCTGTTTCAGTTTGATGTTGTGGAGGTGTTTAGGCTATTCAGCACTATTCTGTCTTACATTATCTTCTCTTCTCTTCTCTCTTCCTTCCCTTTCTCCTTAATTTTGTCTGTTTCTTTATTTCTTCCTCCCCTTCCTTTTCTCCTCTTCTGACTCTTCCTCATTTCTCTATTTCTTTCTCCATTTCCCCTCCTTTACCTTTCCCCCCTTTTCTGCATTATCCTCCTCTTCCTATTCCCCCTTTCCCTCACTCTCCTTCGCCCCTTCCCCATTTCTTATCTTTACCCCTCTCCTCTTACTCTTTCCCATCTCCCACCTCCATTTCTATTCCCTTCATCTCCGCCTTCCCCATTCGCTATTTCCACTTTCGCCTTCTCCTCTCTCTCTCTCTCATTCATCCTCTTTTCCCCTCTCCAATGCCTCCCACCTCCAATCTCTACTCCCGTCATCCTCCTTTCCTCATTCCCCATCTTCACTATCCCCTTCTTCTCTCTCTTTCCCATTTCCTATATTTCTACTCCCTCCCTCCCCCCTTTCCCCATTCCCCATCTCCCCTTTGCCCCCTCTCTTCACCCTCCCCTCTTCCTCTGTTCGCTTTCTCCCCTCCTGATCAAAAGGGCCTCTCTCACTAGCAAGAGCCAGCACGTGTCAACCCATATTTACGTTAGCAAGTATAACACATCTTGTGAGTTGAAGAAAAATACTTATCTCTAATGATATATTTAGGTATTTTATATATCACAGAAGCTACGGCTCAACACACAATGCAATAGCAAATCTTGTTATTCAGAAGGATAACATTCGAACACGAGTGGGAAGCTGGTAAGATCAATAACATGGCACAGTCTTGTTATGAAATCCCCCAACAGCCATAGAATTTGCATCTGTTCATTACCTTACGTCTCGGTGAGTTGCTGTAGTCAGTCTGCCTTATTTTCTTTTTCAATTTACTTTCATTATTATCATCATTATCACTATTATCACTATTCATTATTATGAACATCACCTCTTGTTGTTATTCTTAACTGTTTAAAGATCTATATTTCGCTAATAAATGACAGAGCAAATGGGCAACGCAAATACCATGGCGTAATATCATAATATAAAACGAATGAAAACATTTTTTTAAAAGAAATTTGCCACTATTAAAATGGGCTTTCTTATCTCAATATTTCACTTGATGTCATTGTTTCTATTTCCTTCTTATATGTGCATAGATAGCTTTTCTGCAACCATCTCTCGACCACTCCATTGCAAAGGTTAACAGAAAAACAAAACCTTTTTTAGAGCATCAATTAAGCATGCGTTAAAAAATCGTCTTAACTTCCCCACGTTACTTATAAAGAAATATCATATTAAAAAAAGGGGAAAATTGGACTTGAAATAACATTATTTAAAGTCCCTAGTTTTATGTATGTTTTCCCCCTTTCTTTTCTAAATATTGCCTTAAGATGTACTTTATTAAAATAGGGGGGAGGGAACCAATACTCAGATAGACAGAGCACAAATTCCATTAGAGAACTATAGCGTCTCAAAACCACTTTTTGTTCGGATACCGATGATATAAGACATTATGAAGTAACAGTTCATGGACAGAAGTTTTCTTTCTTTGGACCAAATCATAGCAGACCATAGCAATATCCTCACCTCTCGAATCTACAATGGGAAATGAAGTTTCACTCCGAGGCGCCGCATAGTGAAATACGGCGTTTGATTTCCGTAGATTTATAACCAGGATGCCAAGCAGGAACAATTTTTTTCTCAGGATCTAATCAAAGTTGTCACTGACTATTATGACACATGGGTCTGTTCACGAAAACTCTCAAAGAAAAAGAGGCCCCAGGCCTCCCATGCACCGAGGTGGATCAATGACCCAATTCTGGCCATGGAACACACACGGGTTCAGGAGCTTACTAATTGTTATAAAGATAATAAGACGACAGATAATCTTCTGCAGTTTCTGAAAGCCAACAAGGAATTCAGAGAATTAGAAACTCAGATTCGTAGTAAACACTGGGAACAATTCCTGCAAAGTATCAATAGTCAAACTTCTGTAGCTGACGTATGGAGAAAAATTAATAGGCTGACAGGTAAAGCTCTCACAACACCGCAGTTCCACAGTCCACAAGAACAGGCTAATATGTTGCTAGAGCAGTTGGCCGGAAATTCTCAGTTAAACTCCATTCCACAAGGGATAAAAAATCAGCTGAACAAGTCGAAAATAGATTTTAAAAAAAATAATAATAATATAGCAATAGCCTGTGCTGCTATTGACCCTTCCGACTTTGCCGAAATAACCGAGTGTGAACTGAGTAATGCCCTTCTGAAAGATAAGGCAACCTGGCGAGGATGACATTACTTACAGCGTCCTTCGCCACATTGCTCAGGTACCAGGCAACCCACTTTTACATCTGTATAGACTCAGCCTATCACAATGAGTCCTCCCAAGCTCCTGGACTAAAAGCTTAATCATTCCTTTACCCAAACACAATACTGATAAATACAGACCCATTTCCTTGACCTCCTGTCTGTGCAAAGTACTTGAGAATAGTTCTGAAGAAGCTCATGTATCGCATAAATGCTAAGTTATCCCCCAGACTGTATGGATTTCTCCCAGGGCGTAGCAGTCACCACTGTTTTGCAGAGCACTTAACAAACTCAAACCCAGGCATGCAAACCGTATTTCTTGATCTTAAATCTGCTTTTGATATTACAAACAGGAAAATTATCCTTGAGCAACTAGCTAGCTTTGGAATTCAGGGGAAATTGTTAACATGGATTCAAATGTATCTATCGAATCGATCGGCTCAGGTTCTCTTCAGGGGCATTAAGAGTACTCATACAAAAGTATTTGAACTCGGCACACCTCAGGGAGGCTTACTTAGTCCCATGCTATTTGATATCCTAATGGATAGATTATCCACGATATACCACTTGCAGGCAATGACTCCATTATTTGCTATGCCGATGACATCTGCATTAAATCCTTACCCGAGGATATACTAGATATACTTTCTGCCAGGGCTACTGAGTGTGGCTTGATAATCTGAACTAAAAAACCAAGGCACTTAACCCACAGACAATCCCTCTGCCAAGGTTTCATATAAATGACATTGAGCTAGATCTCTGCCATCAATACAAATACCTTGGGGTGATTGTTAATGATTCAGAGTTCATCAGAAACCCGAAGAAAAGGCTGTGGAAGTAGATGAAGCCCCTTAAGACACTTGTCGGCAAAGACCATGGTATTAATGTCAATATTGCGAGAATCTTTTACTTGTCATACATAAGGTCAGTCATAGATTACCATACAATGCACCTAGTATTGTTAAAGGAATCAGAGTTGACTAGTTTAGAAAGTATTCAAAATGAAGCCATGAGGATCATTCGTGGTGCCCCTAGGACAACAAGGATTGTGAATATGGGAACAGAACTTAGTTTGTCTTTTGTTTTTGAAAGAATGTTATACATAAATACCACATTTAGTGTCAAATCAATTAGGGAACCCCTCCATTGTACAGAGTTCCAAAGACAACTAAAACACAAAATAGAAGAGCATACTTTGAATGACACCGATTCATACTCAAATCCATGGGTACAAGTAACGTGTAAACACTTAGCTTAGCTGAACATACCCATAACTAAGACCATACATGGACGTTCTGTACCACCGTGGAAAATGTCGGACCTAAATGTATATTATACGACTGCCCCAAAAAAAGACAGTGTCCCCCCTGCTATACTTAAGCAGTATGCACTTGCAATTATAAATTAGCATCTAGAAACTCTTTCCAATGCATATGAATGCTACACTGACGGATCCTTGCAGTCTGGGAGCAGAGCAGGATGCGCTTTTTTTGTATATAAAAACAGTATTTTGCAGCACCAGGATTGTAGGAGGGTTCATGACTGGGCTAGCACTACGCAAACTGAGTTAGCAGGAATACTCATGGCCACCGAATTTCTATTGAATCAAGGCTCAGGGGTCATCTTCTGCGATTCACAGAGTGCTCTCCAGGCTCTGAGCACCCTTGACAAAGGTGCGGGAAATATTGCAAATAACATCAGGATAAACGTGTATCGTGCAAAAGAACGAGGCCATAATACACAAAGTCAGCATGTGACAAAGAAAGTGTGGATATAGATCTTGGGATACCTCTTTCTAGGATTTTATACATCGATAAAGTTTCCTTCAAAAAGGACTTGACTGAGTTGATTAATTCTCA
>NC_061841.1:3980596-3995596 GCF_019202785.1 Penaeus chinensis
ATATAAAGACACACACACACACACACACACACACACACACACACACATACACACACACCCACACACACGCACACACGCACATACACCTATACAAACACATATGTATATACATTATATTTATACATTTGTATATATGAATATATATAAATATATATATATATATATATATATATAAACACACAGTTATATGTATATAGGGCCTATATATGCACATACATATGTATATATACTGCATATATGTAATATATATATATATATATATATATATATATATATATATGTATACACATATGTATATATATATTGTATATATACTCACAAATATACATATGCATACATACATACCCATTTATAGACATATGTATATATATATATATATATATATATATATATATATATTTTCCCCTATATATACATTTTTCATTCAGCTTTTCACTTGTATAACAGACCGAATCAACAAGCACGTTTCGCAAGCAAAATACCATTTAATCCTATATATCACACCATTACACTTGAAACACAAGAAGGATGTGAGTAGAAAGCATTACATTGCACAAACACAAACAAATAACAAAATAATTATGAAAATGTTTACGCGTGGCTACAGTCTGCCTGCAGTACCCCCCCCCCCCCCCCCCCAACCCTCACGCTTTTGTAAACAGGAAGTGACGTCATCGTTCGGGGGCTTTTGTATAAAATAAAAAAAATAAAAAAAAAATCTCAGGACAGATATTTTATCATTAATCTTCAGAATATTTTGCTAAATCAGAATTTCCTTTAAAATAACGTCATCATCTTTTTTATGTATATATAATATATATACACATTTAGATATATATGAATTTAAATATACACATATATATACATATATCCATACATATATACATATGTATATGTATACACATATGTACATATGTATGTATGTACATATATATATATATATATATATATATATATATATATATACGTATACATACATATATGTATACATGCATATATAAGTTTACATATATGTATACATATACGTATATATGTTTACATATGCATATTTATACATATATACATATATTTATATATACATATATATATATAAATTATATATGTATATATACATATTCATATATACCTATATCTATATCTATTATATATAGAGATAAATAGATAGATAGTTTGTATGTGTGTGTGTGTGTGTGTGTGTGTGTGTGTGTGTGTGTGTGTGTGTGTGTGTGTGTGTGTGTGTGTGTGTGTGTGTGTATGATATTAATGGTAAATCATCAGGGAACAGCTATTACGAAAATGGCAAACGAAAAAAAAAGCAATATGATAAAATAATAAAAAAAACATACTGATAAATTCTTCAACGAAAACCACAAAACTCTAAAGAACAATGGAACAAATAACTTCTCTTGCTACTTATTAATCTCAAGAAAGTGTCTCTTGTTTCTCACAATTAATTAAGCTAATTATAATTTTCCTTTATTCATATAATAATCCTTGGTACTTTCTTATTTTGTCTTTGGATCTTTTATTATGAATTTTGCAGTTTACCGGCTCTTCTTTTTCTTTTCCTTATTATTTTATTTTTTTCTTCTTCTTTTCATTCCTTTTTATTATTATTATTTTTAAAAATCGGTAGATCTCTCTCTCCAGTCATATCTGTATCTTTCCGTTTCATTGTTATTTGTCATTATTATTATTTGTTTTGATCATTATGAGCCAGGTTTGATCCATTCGGTTTATTAACTCTGTACTTATCAGGAGTAAAGTTATGATACAAGAAGCTTGGAAGTTACAAATTGGCTGGAGTGCGCAGAGTTAGCCTGTGTAATACCGTAAGTGTTAATAGCACCGAAACGCGGTTGATTGGGAAGGGCATCCAATCAGGCGATCGTGGTGCAGAGGCAACACGATCAGCGGAAAAGCTACGACAAGACAATGGTTGCAGAAATGCAAGCAGAGGATCCACTGGTAAGAGAGATGGTGAAGTCTTCAATAACCCAAAGGAAGGCAACGGGAAACAACCTTAGTACACTCCCTTGTACAACCATGAAATTAAATATGGTCGCCAACGCCAGGCTCTGACACGGCACAGAAAGAAGAATTCTCAAGGCAACGGGAAACCACCTTCGTACACTCCCTTGTACAACCATGAAATTAAACATAGGTCGCCAACGTCAGGTTCTGATACGGCACAGAAGAAAAAAAAACAAAACAAGAAAAATAATTTACATTTCCTAATAGTTTTTGTAGAAATAGAGTGAGAGATAAATTACATATTTTTGTTCGTGCGAGTATATTTGCATATGGATCTGCTTGTTATATGAGTGATTCAGAAGGATCCCTGTCTGTGGCTCGTAAAGCAAGAGTTAGAACTTACTGCCTTACAACTTCACACACAGTTTGCCAGTTATATAATGAAATTGTACAAAGGCTTCCTAATTACAGAAATCATACTTTGGTCAGATTCTGAGCTACCATTACACTGGGTTGAAAAAGATAACTGTAAAATGCCATACGTACGTAATTGAGTTTCAGAGATTACTAGAACAGTTCAAGAAATCTGATATATTTTCTGGACCGGCTTGGTTGCATCAAGGAGGGTGAAGGCAAAACACAAAAACAAAATATGGCTATGTGCGAGACTATCACGGAAACGCATCCAGAGGAACAAACAAAACCATTAATGTTTGTAAAGAGACTCCTGAAAATAACCACATATATATCTTCTTGTTCTTGAAGAATTGCAAATTCACACCAAAAAAAATCCTGAACCCAATAAGTATTGACTACAAGGATGGTCAGGAAAGAGATTATCCAGTAATTTATAACTATCTTAGTAAGAATTCAGAGGTCATGGATCTAGACATTTATAAATGGTCTGAGACTTTATTATGAAGAAACAATAAACCTGTGCGTTCATGTTGAAGGTTACGTTCTGCTGATTTGAGAGTTAACATCAAATATCCTGTCTTCCATAGTTCATTTACTGATAATCTCAGCTCACGAAAGGTGCCTTCATGGTAGTGTAAGAGAATGTCTTTCATAAGGCAGCAATACTGGGTTCCAAAAACTGTAGGAGTAACGAAACTAGTTAGCCGCTGCTATGTATGCAAGAGGGTAGAGAGTAAAGAGTTTACTGACCCTGTACCTCCACCTCAACCAATGGAGAGAGTAACTAACCTTTTAAAAGTCATTTAGCCATGTAGGCATAGGCAATTCTGGACCCATAACTATTACAGAAACTTAAAAGTGTCCCACACAAGTATTATATTGATTACTTGCACTACCAGCAGATTTGTACACTTGGAGTTAGCCTCTGGTACAAGTGCTACCATTTAGGAAATGATGTGCCACCTCATATTCTGCAACCATTATCCCTGATAATGATACCTATTTTGTGGTTAGTGCTAATTTTAAGGAAATATTAGACTACCCTCATAGAAATTTATAGTTATCAGAGTACTATGGCAGAGAAGCTTCTATGAAAAATTAATTGTTTTAACCAAAAGTTGCCTCAAATAAGTGTTATTTAAGAAACGAGTCTCCCAATGTGAAATGGAAACCTATCTGAAGGAGATTCAATATAAACTTAATAACCGTCACTTGATCTATGTTTATGAGTTAAATGTGACTGAACCATTATTTCCAAACCATCTCCTTGGAAAAGTTTTTCACCATAAGCCACTCATTGCGATGCATGTAAATGGAGAAAATGTTGACGAGATTCAAGAGGTAAATGATGACTTAACAAAAAGTCTAATGAGACAAGGTGCAGAACGAAGACTACAAAATTGAGATAAATGTTAATAAGAAATCAGCAGTTATAAGTTTTATTTTGTCTTTTGGCCAGAGTGTGGTGAAATTGTTTCTCCAGGAAGTTATATTATTTGTTGTGATATCAGTGAGTAAACGGACAATTTCTTTACTTATGAAGAAATGATTGAGTCAGAACTTGGCGTTTTTTTTTTTCTTTCTTTCTTTCTTTATATGATGTTTACTTTCTTGATAAATTGAAAACAAAATTGATATTCGGTGATGCTTTCATTGAATCCTGTATTGGAGTTACAACTTTAGTTTCATTCCGCGGTCTTTTAAAAGAAATTGAAAGAAATTCTGATATTCCAGTAACGCTGCGTTGTGATTGGCTCCGCTGGATATTGTGTTCGAATGGTTGTAATTGTTCATGGCTTTAGTGTGAGTCTAATTACATACTTCCTATTTATTGTGTAAGTTATGTTAGATTCTAGTCAGTTCTTTTGAATTTTTTTCATGGCTATGTATTCTATTATAATGGGCCTCTTAGAGATTTAAATAAAACGTTTTAGATATTAATAAGATTTATTTCGAGGAATCGTATCTTTGTTTTTGTGGAGGAGGTCACGACGGGGATGGCAGCTAAGATATACATTTAATTCGTGTTCAAGATTTAATATTCTGCTCAAGGTCTTGGGTGTCACAACTGTCACGCTGAAGTAATTGGTTATTCAAAGGCCAATGTATGTCACCACTTAATGTGATTAGTAGAGTTTGCTTTGTTAACAAATACTCTACGACCTGTTGTAGCAAATACTCTACGACTTGTAGTAGCAAATACTCTACGACTTGTAGTAGCAAATACTCTACGACTTGTAGTAGCAAATACTCTACGACATGTTGTAGCAAATACTCTACGACTTGTAGTAGCAAATACTCTACGACCTGTTGTAGCAAATACTCTACGATCTGTGCCTTAGAGTATTTGCTACAACTTTGTTTATCGATCTACAAGTTCCTTTGCATTATTACATCTGTTTTATTGAGAATACATTTCAGTGAATTCATTAGGTTCACTAGAAACATAATATTCCCCTGTAATTATAATTATATTCTACATTCTACACCAACACTAAGCACTAGGGGTCCCACGGTAATTAATTTCTTCTCTTGTCAATAACTGACATGATGGTGAGCTGATCCAGTGAACACATGATGCTTTGTGGATAAGCTCTTTCTTTCCAGGAAGGTGTTTGATTAGCATATTCTGCCAGGAGAGGGCGGTGAGAGTGGCACTCCGTTTAAATAATCAAGGCAAACATACGCATTTCTTGGCAAATAATACAGCTTACTCTTGGCGTAAACATGCAAGCGTCCCAGGAATTATTAATATGTGGAAAGGAGATTAAAATAGAGAGACTAAGCTTCTGTGTTAACAAGTTGCTCCACACTTGCATTTCTAACACGTGAAGTTCTTTATTTTCCGAGGTGTTTGATATTTGATACACGCAAGCCAGCTTTTTGATAGACAATGTAGAATATCGTTAAACAGGAGAAATAGTTCGTGAAGTATGTTTATGTCAAACGCAAAAAAGAAAGAAAAGAAAAAAAAAAAAAAGAAGAGAGAAAAAAAGGATTAAGGTTAAGGATAAGCGATTAAGCTTGGAAACAAATAAGGATAATCAGTCTTGTACTTTTTGTAATCTGCTTTTTGTAACACATTCATCAAACACGTAATTCTTTCATTCGCTAGACAAACCATAATGGTATACAAAATCAGCGAAACATAACGGACTTGCCCGAAGAATTCTGAAATAGTTGTTGGGTCGAGCGTTACAGCTGTTGGCTTGGGTTAGTAGCCATCAAGAGATCCATTCAAGTGGTCTTTCTGCAGAACAAGTGATTGTGGAAAGACAAAGAACACTACAAAGAATTCAATATCCTTCTACAATCAGTTTTTTATAAAAGGTTTTGATGTGTTTTGCGCTTTCCTTTTTTTATGAAAGATTTTGAAAATAATACTGACAACAATTACTTGTGTGTACTTTATTAAGACAGCGAAGATTTAATTTGTGATACATTATTCTGAAGCAATATTGTGGACTGTGTGTTTGATGTGGTAAGCTCTGACTAAACTTATAACATATTATCAAATTAAAGTGTATGGTGTAAAAAATATAATAACGTCACATATACGTTTATTGATAATGTATTCATACATCTACACTGATTAACATATATCTTAGATGAGTAATTCATATAATACTTGTAAACTTGTAAGTCTTCATAACGACCAATACTCTGCAAATATACGTATATATCTATATACTTATCTAAGCTATCCATCTATTTATCTATCTAGCTATTTATCTATCTATTTATTCATCTACATATATATCTGTATGTCTATCTTTCTGTCTAACTACCTACCTACCTACCTACCTACCTACGTATCTGTCTATCTACCTATCTATCTATCATTCATGTATCTATTTATCTGCCTACCTACCATTCTATCTATAGAAATCACAATGTATGTATTACTATGCCTTTTGAGTACAAAAAAATATATATCCACAGAGCACGAGAAAAAAGAAAAGCAAAAGAAAAAAACGAGTGGGAAATAATGATTTTTCTTTTCAAACAAGTTTGACTTTTATACAAAACGTTATCAACCAGCCTCGGATCCCTTTGTTTTGAAGTAATCTCACGCTAATACCAATATAAATAGATCTTCCTTCTACAAAGCATACAACCAAAACACGTACATTTTCTGTGGCTTTTTGGTGGTAGATAAGGGTCGGTGAAGATCTGATAAATAAATAAATAGATAGATATGATAAATTCAAAAGGAAAAACAAAAGTTTGTAAAAGTAATGGTAGCCACTATCAGTAAAATATACATAAGAAGATAAAGAAAGCCTCTGGGTTTGAGTTCGAGAGATGTGACGCATTTGTAAGTAATCTTGTAAGTACTGCAATAGTGAACAGTGACTGAAACAGAGTCCCTTCTTTTCTTTCTATATATTTTGTGTTAAACTTATTCTTTCTCCAACAAACAAAATCGGCCAATCTTTACCTTCGTGATGTTTGCTACAATAATTACCAGTATCATCAATACAAAACTAGTCTTTAGCACAAACCCAACGTATCAGGATGTACCATCATACCCTAGCTTATCAGTATGTTTCATTTACAACGTGTATTGCAAACCTAAATAACAGAGCTGACATATACATGCACTCAGACCTGATAACTGTATGTATTCTAACTGGAACTGTATGAAGAGTTTGTGCCTGGATAAGTACGTGAATCTCGGAGAGGAGAGAGAGAGAGAGAGACGAGGGGTGGAGGGGACGAGGAGTGTGGGTGAGTCAGTCAATCAGTCAGTCAGTCATAAATACATAGACACAGAGTGAGAGGCAGAAAAAACAACAGAAAGAGAGAGAGAGGGGGGGAGAAATAAAAAATAAAATAGAAACGGTGAGACAAAGGCAACAAATATAAAAGATGAATACAAAAAAAAAAAAAAAAAAAAAAAAAAACATGGGTACAGAGAACAGAGCATAAGGATGATTCAGTTACTTCCGCGATTTCCACACGAGACCGTACATCAGGCAGATGTAATACTAAAAGCACCCTTCTTGGAATGGGATGCTGAGGAAGAAGGAATAAAAAAGGGGGAACGGAAAATAAAAATAAGAAATAAGGTTCAGAACATTGTAAGAGAAATACGTCAAAACGAAATACAGATCTCTCTCTCTCTCTCTCTCTCTCTTTCTCTCTCTCTCTCTCTCTCTCTCTCTCTCTCTCTCTCCTACTATTTCACACACATACACACACACACGCGCGCGCGCGCATACACACACACACACACACACACAAAGACACATGAACACACAAACACGCACACGCACATTCTCTCTCTCTCTCTCTCTCTCTCTCTCATCATGTACCTTTATGTGTGTGTATATACAGATACACCCACATGCAAAGCCTGCAAAGCATTTAAAACCATGAGCCACGCTGATTCTCTTGCAATGCGCTACCAGATAATTTATGAAAAAATCGCGATATACAGCAAAGGATCTTTTTTTTCTTTTTTTTTTTCCCCAGGCATACATGATTTCGTGATTTAAGCTGGATTGCGAGTAAAAGTATGCAAAGCTTTCATTACTATTGGCATTCCCATTATCATTGTTGTCGTTGTTATTATTGTTGTTGTTGTCGTTGTTTTTATTATTATTGTTGTTGTCGTTGTTATTATTATTATCATTATTATTGTTATCATTTTTATTATAACCATCATTACCATTAATAGTTTATTGTATGTATGCATATACTTTTATGCATACATACATACATATGCATATACACGTATATACATATATATAGATAGATAGATAGATAGATAGATATAGATACACAGTTCTGCACATGCACGCGCCTCTGCCACAGCGCAATCTCGGCCGGACCAAACTTCTTCAAACTTCGAGGATCTTTGGTGCCCCTTTTTGCCTTGTGAGTCTCGCCGCGAACCGTTGGAAGGCAACTCTCTTTGTGCCGGATTTTCTTTCCTTTCTTCTCTCCACAGTTTCCGGCAAATTATTATGCATGGTCGCGTTTTCTCAAGGACTGGCCAATCCACTCAAGGCTCCCGCGCTTTGCTGGTGACAGAAGTTATATTTTTTTATGATTAGGTCTCTCGTCTTCTTATGCTGGTCTTTCGTTCGTGTGTTAATATTTATTTACATTCATTCACACACACACACACACACACACACACACACACACACACACACACACACACACACACACACACACACACACACACGCACACATTCACATACACATGCACATGCACATGCACATGCACATGCACACACACACACACACCTACTCTCACACACACACACATACACACACACACATACACGCACACACACACACATGAACACACACACAAACACACACACAAACACGCACACACATACACATACACAAATTTTCGTTGTTTTTTTCCCTCTGGTTAAGAGTTACGCATTTATGTGGAGTGAGGCTTAATGAGCCGTTTCCTCACCTCCGCTGAACCACGAATCCGACACTTTCGAACCACAAATCCGACACCCAACAACGAAACCGACACCTCTTTCGACACATTCGCGGCCGTCGCTTGTGAGAACCTGAGCACGATCGATCACTTGGCTACGATCTCCAGTGCACGTGTGTCTGTTGTGGTAAACCCCTGTTCCGAGATTTTGTATATTATGTCAGCATGTTAGCATGAGTGAGAACATGTATTTATTTTTTTCGGTGATGTCTGGTGGTTACAACTGTTTAGTGTTTATAGATGCCTGGTTTTTACGGTGTTCTAACGCTGTACACAGCACACGCACACGCACACACACACGCACGCACGCACGCATTTCTGCCACTCCCCACACATGAATATACATTTAAATTAAAAATCTTCACACAATTCAGTTATTGACTAATAGTGTAAAGGATATACATAGACTTATTATCTCCCCATAGCACGTCATGAATAAAAGATTAACTTCATTGGGCCCTGTGTAATCCATAAGAAGCTAAATTTATTGATCATTGAAAAGGTATTCTGCAATAGAAAATAGAGCGACGGTGATGTATAGAAAATGATTATAAAATATATGGGTAACTCATTTAAATAATATAATATACTATCCACGTGTTATTTCGTATTAGGTAGAAAGTACAAAGTAATACATCTCATAAGCAGATCTAGGTGGTTAGTCAAAGAAAATGAAAATTAAGAAAATAGTTTGCAGGGACGATCAAAATTTCAAGATTTTTAGATCGAGGTAATTCAAAGCCGGAAAACTTAAATTACACGGTCTGTATTTTTTTTTTTTTTTTTTTTATCTTCTTTTAAACTAGTCTTTGTGTAGTATCGAGTTGCCAGAGATTACTCTTTTGTAACTTTCAAACACTGAGGTTTCGGCAGGAAGTTCTCTCCAGAGGCAAGTGCGAGGGAAGGGGTGGGGGGTGGGAGGGAGGAAAGAAGTGAGGGGGGGGTAAGGGGAGATGGGGGAGGGGGGAGGGGGTAAGGACGAATGAGATAGGATGGATGGGGAGGGGGGTGAGATGGCGTCTCCACTCAGTTTTTGTGTTTTTTTTCTTTCTTTCTCTCTTTATCCCAGCCTCCACACTACCTACCTGCCTGTTTGCCTGCTTACCTGCCTGCCTGCCTGCTTACCTGCCTGCCTGCCTGCCAGTCAATCCGCCTACCTGCCTTTTTCCCTTCCTCTCTCTTTAACAACACACAGACTGTGAAAAAAAAACTGATCTATAAACATCGGCATGAAACCGTCTTGCAAAATATTCAGATATTGCAATGCTCTCTCTGCATCTGGGAAACAAGTGATGGAATCACCTTACCTGCTTTGCTTTTTTACCTAGGTGTAGAGATTAAGGTAAACAGAAAATATTTAGGTGAAATCTGAGATTGATAATATATGAAATGGTTGTATTTGTACGTAAGATGCTATATAGATATGTGTGTGTGTGTGTGTGTGTGTGTTGGTGTTGGGGTGTGTGTGTGTGTTGGTGTTGGTGTTGATGTTGGTGTTGGTGTTGGTGTTGGTGTTGGTGTGTGTGTGTGTGTGTGTGTGTGTGTGTGTGTGTGTGTGTGTGTGTGTGTGTGTGTGTGTGTGTGTGTGTGTGTGTGTGTGTGTGTGTGTGTGTGTGTGTGTGTACAGGCAGACATACACATATATATGTATATATATTGTGGTGGAGGAATGGCATTTCTGATCACTTCCGAGCGCTAATGGAAGGTATTAGCGAGATGTATGTTGTGCAACAAATCAAACGAGCGACTTGCAATTGAGACAGTAGATGGTTGTGGGCGTTCAGCTGTTCAGTCTCGTTCAGTGGCGAGGAAAAAGAAAGGTTCGTGACGTGGCCTTCCGAGTCGGGATTCATTGTCTCGTTCAGTCGCTCTTGGACATTCATACATGGCAAAGGTTAATTGATTTGTTCGTGGGATTGACGGAGAGATCTGACTTTATTACGGTTTAGATAGAGAGAGAATAATTTAATGATTACTTAGAATCAGATAAATAGTGTAAAAGTTCATTTATTTTCGGGGATTTTTTTTGTGAAGTGTAATACATACGAGGATTAATTATGTTTCGATCTAACCCAAGACTAAACCAATCCAACTACTAAGAACCTAGTTATTCACACACACACACACACACACACACACACACACACACACACACACACACACACACACACACACACACACACACACACACACAAACACACACATACGCGTGGCAAAGTAGGACCGTAGTTGATAGCAAATGGAATAAAAGTTCAAAGGTTAAGGTGGAATGGAAAGGTAGAGGAGCGAGGGAGAGACTGTACCAAGGAGAAGCTACAGAAGAAGGGGATAATTGAGGGAACTCTACGGGATTGTCGATGTCGGAGAATAGACTTCCAAGATGTGCGGGAAAAAAGGAAAATGAAAAAAAAAAAAAAAAAAAAACTTCCATATTTAGATAAAACAACTGAAGGCAGTAGGATATATTTTTTTTTTTTTCCTTGGGTAGATTAATTTTAGTAGATAAGATTAATTTGTGTGTATATATATGCGTGTGTGTGTGTTTATATACTTGTATATATGTGTGTGTGTGCGTGTGCGTGTGTATTTATATATATGTATATGTGTGTGTGTGTGTGTGTGTAAACACATAAAAACGAGAGAGTTCCTTAGAGTGAGCAATATTATGTGAGGCAAAAGTACTCTTTGGTAGAGCTTTTACTGAAGAAAATGAAAGATATGTATGTAAACGATATCTTGTGGTGGTCCCTTTGACGTGGTGAAGTTGCGCATCATGGCATCTGCTTTGATGTAAGGGATCCCGAGGAATTCTTGATGCAGTCCGAAGTAGTTGCGTTATACCCTCTTGAGTAGCAGCCCGTATTAGCACTGTCTACCCTGACATCAAATATTCAAAGCGCTTATATTTCTCCCTCTGAATTACAACAAGAAAATTGCTTTCGGTTCAAAGGGTTACTTTTTCATTTTTATCAAACCAACGCAAAATCTTTAAAAATAGTTTTGGTGAAAGCCTAAACCAGTACACATACGAAGCTTCAAAAGACGAAATTAGCTATGAACAAGGTAAGAACAGTCAATATCTTGCAACCATAACTTAGAGCAACCAGCTAAAGGCTCTTTGTATCTGAGGCTAAGAGGCCACAGGATTCCCTAGTGAATCTAATACAGGAAACCTATCAGAACTTCCCAGGATACGGTAATAGGGATTTCGTAGAGGAATAATTATATATAACTGTATAATACTCTAGGAAGGTCTTCTCTCCTGTTACGTCTACATTAGCACATCCGTAGGGAAACTGCTGGTTGATGAGTTATCCCGATGGCAAATCATGTTAGAGAGTGGTTACCTGAAGCCTTTGATTTCTAATGCTCGACATTTTCCATACTGGTTTCTATTACATTCATCATCTTGTGCTTCGTTAGTTTAAGGGTAAGATCCAGTATAACAGAGATCACTAAGACAGAACAATTCCTTTGATTGAGATGCTCTGTTATAGACCGAGATGGATGGATGAAATGAAATAGAGATGGCATCGAACTGTTTAATGGAGAGAAGGACACAGGTAGAGCGTAGGGAGGTTTAAGACTAAAGTATTCTAAATAGCATCTGTTATTGTTAGTGAGGCAGATATAGATTGCCAAGATGATCTAGAAAATAACTCATCTTATATATATATATATATATATATATATATATATATATAATATACACACACACACACGCGCGCGCGCGCACACACACACACACACGCACACACACACACACACACACACACACACACATATATATATGTATAAATATATATATATATATATATATATATATAGTATGTACATATACAGTGTATATATATATATATATATATATATATATATATATATATATATGTATATATATGTATATATATGTATATATGTATATATATGTATATATATGTATATATGTATATATATGTATATATATGTATATATGTATATATATGTATATATGTATATAAATATACATATGTATATATATATGTGTATACATGTAAATATATATATATATATATATATATATATATATATATATATTCACACACATTATATATATGTCTGTCGATTATAACCTTGTAGTTATCCCTGTCCAGCGTCTCCATGAACAGCCATGCCATGACTGCGCTCAGGGGGGAGCCCATGGCAAGACCACTAATCTGCTGGTAGTCTTCCCCTGCAAACTCGAAGCAGCTGAAGTCCACGCATAACTTCACTAGGCGAACGAAGTGATGGTTCGGCAGCGGAAGTTCAGCATCTATCATGAGATGCTTTAGAGGGATAACTATAAGGATGTAATTAGCAGACATTCAACTTGGCTTCGTTACGTAAATGATGTCCGCGTCATTGTCCCCAGAAGGTTAAGCTTAACTCCGTCCACGAGAAAGTCTATTTCGCCGTGGAGGATGAAGAGCATGTTATGTAACGTCTATTTGTGGTTCTATTAACTCCGTCCACGAGAAAATCAAGTTCGCCGTGGAGGAAGAAGAGCATGTTATGTAACGTCTATTTGTGGTTCTATTGATATATCAGCAAAGCGTTTTATATTTTTAGAAGATAGAAAACTGACAGGAAAATTCAAACAAACTCGAACTTGGTTAAAACTATATATGCCATCGTTAAAACGCATCTCAAGGTATTCTGACATTTATTACATTCCCCTGGAGGAAGCATAGCATCCAGTGCTATAATCCCCCCCATTTATCTATTTATATATATATTTTTACAGCATTTAGTTTCCCGCACTGAACAGGAACGAACAGCCAGGGTATAATTTATGACCTCTTAATTATCCCTCATTAACATTCACCCTTCATTCACAGACTACAGTCATTAATTATGGGGTACTTTTGATACTGTATCCCCTTCCCTGAAAGCTTTGATCCCCGTCTTTGATCATTGCCAAACAAATTTTGCTGAACAAGTTCCTCACGACTTTGCTTTAGACTTAATCATTGAATAGATTTCCATGTCGATACAAATCAACGGAGTGATTAAAATTAGCACCAAGACTAACCACAGACCCCAATAGAAGATGAAAGAACAGCTTGATATGAATTCTAAATATATGTTTAAGTTTAAACCCGGGATATCGTGCTTATAATTTTACTTTTCTTTAATATCGATAAAAAGAAGTAATCTTATTCGTTAAACTTTCCCAGAAATATTATCGACAGCACGCAAAAAAAAAACAAAAAAAACGAATTTGTTTTTCCCTATATATATATATATATATATATATATATATATTATCATTATTATCATTAACCCAATCGCCCCGTATGGCAAGAATAGATGCCATGCCCACTGTAATACAAGTTTATTTTTTTGTATTTACACATAGATGGCTGTACACGTGCTTAGTCACCAAGGAGTCAGTTATTAGTCTACCTATCTCACCTGTTTACCCTTTTCCTCGACTCTGGAAAGGGTCTTTTGCATTATTTCATTGTTTTACATGTTATCGAGATTTTAATAACAAATTAATAATCATAACATCAATAACAATAATAACAGTATCGATATCAGCTATATTAATTAGAAAAATACATTTTCCCGCCAATTCAAGGAATTAGGAAATCAGGACTCCTTGCCGGCTGAGCACAGATGTACCAACATTCACAGAAAAAAAAAAAAAAAAAAAAAAAAATACAGGGGGACAGAACATAAATCCGGCGCGGTTGGGTTAATAATAATACGCACACACACTTATCTATATAGCTATCTATGTATTTATATACAGTATATATATAATTATAGATAAATAAATATTCATATATATGTATATGTATTTTTATGTATATACATACATACATACATATATATATGTATATGTATACATATATATACTGTATATATATATATATATATATATATATATATATATATTTACTGTATATATATATACTGTATATATATAGATATATAGATATATACACATATATATATATGGGTGTGTGTGTGTATGTGTGTGTGTGTGTGTGTGTGTGTGTGTGTGTGTGTGTGTGTGTGTACATACACACACATACACACACACATATATGTATATATATAAATATATATATATATATATATATATATACTGTATATATATATACATACAC
>NC_061841.1:4018096-4020596 GCF_019202785.1 Penaeus chinensis
AAATAAAAAGATAAATATAAAAATCAGTAACTTGGCAGGAACTTTGAAAATACTGTACAATATCTTGAACTTGAAACGGAGGGATTTCAGAAAAAAAATAGAAATTTGTGAAGCAAAACACAATTTTGTACTTCCTTTAATAAGCACAACCAGGGGAAATATACTCATATAACAACACAGAAGCATCCAATCATCTGTAATGTAGATGGTTATTATCTGTCACCTAGTATATTATGAAGTGAATTTTTTTTTCTGAAATCCCATGAGCAACAAAAACAAAAACAAAAAAAAAAGTACACACGAAACTCTGGAGATTTAAGGATATATATAGTAATGAATAATATCAATGATATAAAAAATAAACGGTAAAATAAAAATAAAAAACAACAACAATAATATTTTCAAATTCCCTTTTCAGCTTAAAAAAAAAAAAAAAAAAAAAAAAAGAATAGTCAAGAAAACAACAACGGTATTCTCAAATTCCCTCTCCCAGTCTTCAAAAATCAAGAATAAAAAATTAAAGGAGTCAAAATCACCAACAAAAAATATTCTCAACATTTCCCTTTTATAACTCGAGGTGACACAGGACACAGTTGTTAAGCCCTTTGACAACGAAACACGGCTTTGAATCTCCCTGGCTTTTATACTGGGACGATCTCATCCATCAGTTCTCACGAGACGAACCTCACTCTTGACTAATCAGTGACTTTAATATCCCCAAGGACTGTAAACATGAGAGTAGTTAAGGGCAGGGAAGTCTGTAGAGCGTGCCTGGTTTACGACGATAACTCAAGTGGCGAATGACAGGGAACCTTTTTCGTCTCATTCTAAGAGAAGGGTCGTGTCATTTTTTTTTTTTTTTCTACTGCTGATGATTATTATTCTCCTTGTTCTGGTTCTTGTTCTTATTGTTATTTCTTTTCTTTTCCTGTTGTTGTTTTTTTTACTTTTTTTTTTTTTTCTTTGCCATCTTCTTTTGTTACTTTCTTCCTTTATGAAGTTTGGTATCTATCTATCTATCTGTATATATGGGTAAATAGATCGTAGATAGATAGACAGATACACACGCCCAAATATATATATATATATATATATATATATATATATATACACACACACACCCATCTATCTATATCTTTATCCTTTTTTATAACTCTATCTATATCGAATTGCCTGATATACTATCAATATATCTTTGTTTTTATCTATCTATTCTATCTACCTTTATTATCATCTATCTATCTATCTGCCGTTTTTGTAATCTATCTATTTCTAAGTTAAATTTGCACCTTCCGCGTGTCAATAAACATTAAAACCAACGGTATAAAATATAATGAATTTGAATTCTTCACTATGATTATAATTATGTTAAATATTTCGTTCTGTAACATTACCAACGTTATTTTGTTATCATTGCTCAATGGTGACAATTTACTATTATAAATCTTTTATGCAGTTATTGCTAATGATAATTGCAAGTGCTATAACTGTATATTTTTCTAACATATATTAATGTATCCCTAAATTTTATATTTAGGGATCCAGTCAAGTAGTCAATAACATAATTATTTTTTATCTGTCAGTGCGTTCATGTATACACTGAATTGTGTATTTCAAGTCAGCATATCATGCAGGTGAGTTTTAAGAATAGAGAAAAAAAAAGCTCGAGACTGTGAAATATCTATTTCATGTGTCATTTAGAATATGTGTACAGAATGAGTATGAGAGAGAGAGAGAGAGAGAGAGAGAGAGAGAGAGAGAGAGAAGAGTGAGAGAGAGAGAGAGAGAGAGTGTGTGTAAGAGAGCGAGTGTTAGTGAGTGACTGGGTAATTGAGTGAGTGAGTGAGTGTGTGTGTGAGAGAGAGAGAGAGAGAGAGAGAGAGAGAGAGAGAGAGAGAGAGAGAGAGAGAGAGAGAGAGAGAGAGAGAGACTTAGAGAGAGAGAGAGAGAGAGAAAAGAGGGGGAGGGAGAGATTAGGTAAGCCTACTCTTAGCTTTGACTTCCTCACACATATACACATACACACACATCCCCCTCCCTCCCTCTCCCCACACGCAGACCCCCCCTATCCCTCCCACACTCACACATCCCCATATCTTATAGAGTCACCACCACTCCAAACCAACACAACACCCCCCTTCTGCTAAGTCACTCAAACACATTCTACACAGCTAATTCACATTTCCTCATCATAACAAGCCCTTCCGTCAACGGGGGGATCAGCTATACTATTTGAAGCATTAGCTCTGTTTACGCAAACACTCTTGAATAATGAACCGACTACATTAACCCACGACGAAAAGGTTGAATGAAGATCATGCAGTGTATTATAGAGACGCCAGGTAGGAAAAGAAGGATAATGTATTGCTGACTATTTCAGAGATCGTTGTGATAATGCAGCAGGTTATGATACACGGTGCGTTTGGGAATAAATATTACTCTCGCCATTTATACATTTCTGGGGGTAATTTGAATTTATGTCTCTGTATGAAACACGTGG
>NC_061841.1:4025596-4038096 GCF_019202785.1 Penaeus chinensis
ATATCCATCCATCAATCTGTCTATTTATTAATTTAGTTATCTATGTTTGTCTGTTTTCTTTGTTTTTGATATTTTTTCTTATATTATCAATTATATTTATTTGTTATTATTATTATTATTATTATCATTATTACTATTTATTTACTAATTTATTATTAGCATTATTACTATTTATTTACTAATTTATTATTATTATTATTATTATTATTATTATTATTATCATTATCATTACTATCATTATTATTATTATTACCATTACCATTACCATTATCATTATCATTATCATCATGATCATTTTCATGATTATTACTATCTATATTTCTTTTTTTTTTTTTGCTTTAGGAATCCGTTTCGGTGACTAGATTCACTATCGACCCACCCATGCCCATTGGAGCGTGAACAGTGCAGTTGCCTTTGCCAAGTTCTTGCTGGAAGTTTATGTACTTAGGAAGCTCGCATCTCCTGGTGATGGTAATTACACAAGGTCACAGTTTCCTGCAGGAATCCTTTCTCAATTGCAGAGAGAAGTGTGCAATTGCGAAGACCTTTAGATCAACCAATGCCCTTTGAAAAAATCTTACGACTTGGGGTAAGGATTACTTCTTGTAAAAGGTTAGCGTAGCAATTTAGTCATCGATCAATTTAGTCATCAATTTAGTCATCAATCAAGTCATCGTCTCAGACCATATACAATTACCACAGGCTTTCTCTATAAACATTTGAACTTTTTTTCTTCTGTTGCTCGTCCTCGTACTTGAGTTCAAGTATTAGGTCTTGGGGAGTATGTCAAAGTAAACGTTTTCTGCATATGCTTAACCTTTCTCATTAGTTATAAAGCCTTCGTATCTCTTTTGGAAATCACATGTAAATCAGTCATCCACATGATAGGATGCCAGATTTTTTTATAAAGTAAAAAAAAAAAAAAAAAAAAAAAAAAAAAAAAAAAAAAAAAAAAAAGATAATAATAATAATAAATAAATAAGGAGTCACTAGAAATCGAAAAACTCTGGTGATGGTGTGTATGGTGATGACTGAAGAAAAGGCTACTAATAGTGATGATGGCGAGAAAGGTTGCCAGATAGGATAATAGTGACGATGATAACGAGAAAGGTTGCCAGATAGGAGATAGTGATAATGATGACGAAAAAGATTGCCAGATAGGATGATAGTGATAATGACGAGAGAGATAACAGTGATATTGGTGACGAGCTAGGTTACCAGATTTCTCTAAAGTAAAAAAGGTCAATCATAGAAATCGAAAAACCCTGGTGATGGTAAATGAATGATAATGAAAGAGAAAGGGGCTAGTAATAGTGATAATGATGACGGGAAAGCCCAATACACAAAGAGAAAGTCATTTTCCTTTATTATATGTGCAGTGGGTTCGTCTGCCACTTTGTTAACACAATAGAGTGTTTTACAATTCGTGATGGTAAATGAATATGATAATGACTATCATGTTTGTGATAATTAGCATAATTACGTGATGAGCATGATATAGCAGCTACTGTACTGCTGTTACTAGAACTTTATGATAATTTTAGTATAATTATCAACAACAAAACAACACAAAATAGTTTTTAAAAAGTCGTATAACAATAATAAGTGATGGAGAGGATGAAAAATTGGTGTATGAAAGGGAAGGAAGATAAAAGAAAAAAAAGAGGAAGAGGTAGAGAAGAAGAAGAGGTGGAAGACGAGAGGGGGGGGGGGGAGCGGGGGAAGGGAATACAACAGGAAGTAGGGAATAAGAAGGAAGAGGGTGAGAGAAAGGGAGGAGAGGGTTAAGGGAGAAAGGAAATAAGGGGAAAAGGCATTATATATCATCATATATCATCTTAAATGTTATGGTTAGTAGCATCAGTAGGACCCTTTTGATCCTCATCATTATCTTTGCAACTGTTATTTCACTCTCAATCTTCATATTCTTTCACCCTCATTGCCTGTGTGAGAGTAAGCCGCTCCGTAGCCCAGGGAAATGCCGTACGCAGTTTGAGAGAGTATAATTGTCCCTACTGAAAAAACCTTGAACCCCATGAGAGTGGTAGCGGGCAAAGGAGGGATTCTAGGAATACGTGAGTCTGGTATCGTTTCAGAGGGCTTTCTAAAAAAAAAAAAAAAAAAAAAAAAAAAAAAAAAAAAAAAAAAAAATATATATATATATATATATATATATATATGAATCTAAATTAAAGGCATAAACCACTGATCAATAGTAATAAAAAACACTAAAACCACTGATGAATAGTAATGAAAACACTAAAAATGGATAAATAAAATAGTACTAAAAATGGGTCGTGATGCAAAAATTACGATTACCTTTACTGATCATCATGATATAAATTAAATTCGTCCAGCTCCTAATTGACAAGAATAAGCTCACTGTCAGGACACGTAACTTTTATTTTCCTGAAGAATCGGGCTCCGTTGTTCGCTGAAGCCGGCTGCAGTTCATTCATCAAAAATTGGGGTTGAGAGAAACACAAACTTAGTTCGACCAAGTGTGGGCACCGACTGTTTATTCCGTGACGTCTTTACAATCCCAAAAAGACGTGAAATATAACCACTTTTCATAAAATAACAATAAAAATACTTGTTCTCATAAAAAAATAGAAATGGATTAAATTATATGATCGAACGAGTAATATAACGAATGGAAAGTAAAACAATATAAAACCAAAGAAAACCAGATCCAAACGGGGGTAACTAAAATAAACCTAAAGCTCCCTAAAACCCTGAATAAAGATAAAAATACGTGAAAGTATATCAAAGGTGCGAGGGGAAACGACAAGCGGCGACTGAAAAGTGGCTTCTCGATACGGGAAAGCGACCGTTACGGGGAGCCACTCTTACACCGGAATTATCATCAAACTCATTAACACTATCATAATAATAAACCAATATATTATATTTATTCCTGAGAATAATACAGGGCAGTAACATTTCTTGATGATATAGAGAATGATCAAATGCAGGTAAGGTCATGCTCATAGTCTTTTGGGACTTTTGGTAGCAGTGATGATGGATTTCATGGCAAAAGGTACTGCAATTACAGGAGATTACTATACAGCATTGCTACAGAAATTGCAGGAAGCTATCAAAACCAAAGGGTGCGGAATGCTAAATAAAGGTGTCCCTCTCCTACAAGACAACACCCGTGTTCACAACTCTCACATTGCCCAGACATAAGCGCGGTCCTGTGGCTACATCCTTCCTAATCCTCCTTATTCTACATACTTCCTAATCCTCCTTGTTCTCCTGACATTGCATCATCTGACGTTCACCTCTTTCTCTCCATGAAGTCATTTATGGGCAAACGTTTCCAAGATGAAACACTAATTTCTGAAGTCACTCTACGGATTCAAACACAAACTGTGGACTTCTACAAGTGGGGAGTTCAAAGCTGCATAAAAAGATGTTAGAAGTATGTCATTCTTGGTGGGGCTTATGTAGAGACAAACTAATAACTGTACTAAATTTCATTTCTGTACGTCCATGGGAAGTGGTTTAGGGGAAATCTTTAATGAATGAACCTCGTATGTGTTTCTCTCTCTCTCTTTCGTTATCTCTCTTTATATCTCACCGCTCACTCTATTTTCCCTCTCCCTTCTTCAGAATTATCTTCTCCCCTCCCCCCTCTCTTTCTGTCTGTTTCTCTCTCTGTGGATGTCGCAACTTCAGTATTGAAATATGCCTGAATCAACATGCATATACGAGCAGTAGAGTGTTGCACTAAACCAACTTCCTCAACCCCTTCATTTGCTTTGTAAATGCATATTCATGGTTATTCATGCATAAATAAAATTATTGTTGCATTACAAATGATTTTCAAAAAATGGCAGCATTGGGGTGAAAGTTGTTATATTCAAGGAACATATAACCAGGTAACTCCACTTTCATTTAGCCTGTTGAACTTGAAAATGAAATTGACTTTTTCTATAGAGTATTTTGAGACTGTTAATGGCAAGGAATTCTTCGTTATCATAAGTAAAAGAAGGTAATTTTGGTTTTACTTCTACTAATCATAATAAGATTGAGTAAATTATGCAGATAATTATGTATCTAGCTATGTCTGATATCCCACACTCTCGTTAGCTAAATGTAATAGCGTAATTAGCTCCCCCCCCTTTTTGACTTGGTTATTTTTTTAAACGAGTTTTTCAGAATACTTTCTATGAAAATGGCAGAAAAATTATTGAAAATGGAACCAAGTAAAAAAAAATCAAATAGTTGAACTGAATGAAGGCAGAAGTTGCCATCTAGGATTTTCATCAAAAAGTGTCAAACTACCTTGGTTATATTTGTCTATCACTGAGCACTCACAAGTAACTTCTCGAGCATTTTCTTCAGTTTATATGAAAATCTCGTAGTTGGTTACCTCGGAAAGTTTAGTGTATGTCTAATTGTGATGACAGGCTTTGAAATCATGCCATTCCTATTTAGCATATTTATTTGCTAACGGCTTATACTTAAATAAATTGTGTTGTTATACAAGCTTGACACATGAACGTGTATTATAGAAGTAAATTCTCACCGCTAGTTAATGTAAAATATGCAATCTACTGAGAACAAACATTGTTACATGTAGGCTGCGCAAAATGAGTTCTCAAATAAAGTGATAAAAATGCTCAAGGTTCAGACAGTAAATGCTACAATGCTCCATGTTCTGAACCTCTGACGATCTTCACATTATTGATCGAGGGTCAGATGTGGCGGCTGCCGTGGAAATTGTTGTCTTTATTCTCCTTGAAAACACGATAAGAGAAGCAAATATTATCACTCTTTACACTGACGATCAGATATCACTGCGCACTTGAATAAAATAGTAATATTAATGATGACGACGAGGGTGATGATGATACTGATAATGATAATGATATTAATGATGTGATGATAGGATGACGATAATGATAATAATCATAGGAGATGAATAAAAATGAATAGAAGTTTGTCTACGGTTAATACGGCCGTTCCCATCGCATAACGCCGGAAGCTAGTGTTGTTTAGAATCAACAATGGTTTGTTTACATTACAACTGATATTGCAGTAGAGTATAAGCAAGGATACCCCCCTCCCCTACCCCCTTAGCAGCTCAGATAATACAAAGACTTCATAACATGGTAATCTCCCTGTTTACTGTGGTTTTCCTTTGCGATTTTTTCGTTGTTGTTGTTGCACATAGATGGCTCCACTAGTGCTCAGTCATCAAGGAGAGAATAAGCAAGACGACGTGTTCTCGCTTTTTCCTTTCCTTTGTGTTTTTTTTTTTTTTTTTTGGGGGGGGGAAGAAGAAGAAAGAACGAAAAAATAAAGCCGCAGAAATTGAAATAGAAAAAAAGAGGAAGTAAAAAGCTGGAAGAGAGAGAGAGAGAGAGAGAAGAGAGAGAGAGAGAGAGAGAGAGAGAGAGAGAGAAAGATAAAAGAAATGCCTATAAAATTCAAGAACTTTTGCCTGCGAGGTGTACGAGGAAGCTACAACCTGAGTCTCCGTACCAATGTTATCCAATTCAGTTCACAAACACAATATATTGGACATGCAAGGCGATATTCCTGCAAGACGAGGGTTGATAGCAATGGCCATGTTTGTCTGGACCTGACCTGAGTAGACCCGAGCTGCGTGGCTACAAGTATTTCTCAGTGGAGTTGAAGTAAAAAGAGAGATTTATGTGAGATGTAAGGAAAATGAATAGTAAGATGAGATAATAATGAATAAATCGTGACGTAGAGATAGCAATGATAAGGAACGTACATGGAAAATAATATCCGACTCACTAGAATATGATAACGTAGAGATAGCAATGATAAGGAACATACACAACACCAACAACAAAAATACCCACTAAATAAAAGATAATTAATCTATAGATATATAATATATAAATGGGCGATGATAAGGAACGTATACGAAAGAATATGGAAATGTGCGTTTATGATTAGGCAAAAGAACAATAAAAGGAAATGCGTGTTATATTAACTTATTTTGCTTGTTTTGAGTTGATAACTTTTAAGTTCCTGTTTTTTTGTTCGCGTCTTTGAATCTCACATCATCCGAAAAAAGGGAAAGAAAGAAAGAAAAAAAAAGAAAGAAAAAAGAGTAAAAAAAGAAAAAGAAATAAATAACGAGAAAAAACTAAGAAAAAGAAAAAGAAAGAAAAAAAAAAGAAAGAAAAGAAAAATAAAAAAGAAAAAGAAAAAGAAAGAAAGAAAAAAAGAAGAAAAGAAGAAAAAAAGAAGAAAAAGAAAATAAAAGAAAGAGAAAAAATATATATATAAATATAAGCAAACTTATCCTCACGCAAACACTTTTTTAAGAGTATAAGAAAATCTCGTAACAAGGGAGAATACACCTTTACCCCCCTCCCCCCTCCTCCTCCCCCCCCCCCCCCTTCCCTGCTTCGTTGAATCCCGGTGGAAAATGAAACAGAAAAAGGATAAGAATATATTTTCTATATGTCTTATATTTTTCAACTGTTTCTGTTCTTATATTTTTATTATCATTTTTTTTTTTTTTTTTTTTTTGTAATGTACGACTTGTTATTTAGTTTATTTTTATTATCATTATCATTATGGATAAATATATATTTTTTTATTTACGAAAAAATACTATTATCTTCATATTTTTTATACTTTTTAACATTAGCTTTCGTTTCATCTTTTTTATTATTATTATACGTTACTTTGTTTCTTATCAATTGTCTTGTTTTTCGTTTTTATTTCTTATTACTTTTACATCATCTTTCCGCATTTTTCTTTTTCTTTTATTAGATATTATATTAGAGCTAGAACAGCTTCCTATTAATAAATGTTATTACTTACAGAAATAAAATAATTATTTGTGTGTGTGTGAGTGTGTGTGTGTGTTTGTGTGTGTTTGTGTTTGTGTGTGCGTGTGTGTGTTTGTGTGTTTGTGTGTGTGTGTGTGTGTGTGTGTGTGTGTGTGTGTGTGTGTGTGTGTGTGTGTGTGTGTGTGTTTGTGTGTGTTTGTGTTTGTGTGTGCGTGTGTGTGTTTGTGTGTTTGTGTGTGTGTGTGTGTGTGTGTGTGTGTGTGTGTGTGTGTGTGTGTGTGTGTGTGTGCGTGCTGTGTGGTGCAGCGGAAGCGATCTCGTCTAGCAATCTTGCTGACCTGCGTTCGAATCCCTCGCCGCCAGTGGATGGTAACCCCGGCCATTCCTTGCACACAGGGGATAGTTTAGAAGCAAAATGAAGCAGACACTATGTCACACCAAGAATATCCATTGTAACAAATGGAATCAAACTAAACAAACTAAACTCTCTCTCTCTCTCTCTCTCTATCTCTCTCTCTCTCTCTCTCTCTCTCTATATATATATATATATATATATATATATATATATATATATATATATAAATATATATATCCCTATCTACCACAAAGCGAAAATGTGGAAGTGCTTCAAGCCAGACTTCTAAACGCCATTAATGAAGCAGCCTCACTGACCATACCCAAAACATCGGCCTGGGTCCAGAAGTCACAAAGACGCCTCCGAACGAACAACTTAGAGCAACGCCATAATACTGAATATGCATGACACTCGCATCCCCCGTACAGAATTCAGCAAAACGAGATTTATCCTTAAACGCAATCGGCAGAGAGCGAGAAGGAGAGACAACTTTCAGCTTAGAAATCGTATCAGAAATTCCCTCGAGATACGAGCGCCAGGCATTGAAGCGTAACATCTGGAGGGAGGTCGATTTACATGGGATCTGATGAATGCATAAAGAAGGAGTCTCTTGGTATGTTCTCGATTCCAGTATGAGATGGAGTTTTGTGTGGGAGGGATGGAGGGAGGGAGGGATAGAGAGAGTATAGAGAGGGATAGAGAGAAAGTATAGCGAGGGATAGAGAGAGAGAGTATAGAGAGTGATAAAGAGAGAGTATTGAGAGGGATAAAGAGAGAGTATAGAGAGGGATAAAGAGAGAGTATAGAGAGGGATAAAGAGAGAGTATAGAGAGGGATAAAGAGAGAGGGATAGAGAGAGTACAGAGAGGGATAAAGAGAGAGTATAGAGAGGGATAAAGAGAGAGGGATAGAGAAAGAGGGAGGGATGGAAAGGAGATTAGAAAGAAGGGGGAAGGGATAGAAGATAGAGTGAGGGATGGGAAGAAGAATAGAGAGCAGGGGGAAGGGGGGAAGGAGGGAGCGAGGGCTAAAAAGAAAGAGAGAGAGAGAGAGAGAGAGAGAGAGAGGGAGGGAGGGAAGGAGGGGAAGGGGTATGGAGAAAAGTGGGGAGGGAGGAAAGACAGGGAAAGAAGGTGGAAAAGAGAAAGAAAGGGAGAATGGGAAGGAGAGAAGGAAAAGAAGGGAGTAAGAAGACGAAAAGAGGGAGAAAGGAAGCGGAGAAAGGGAGAGAAGGAAGGAAGAATAGAGGGAGGGATGGGAGATGGATGAAAGAAGGGAGTGAGAGAGGAAAAGAAGGAGAAAGAGAGAGAGAGAGAGAGAGAGAGAGAGAGAGAGAGAGAGAGAGAGAGAGAGAGAGAGAGAGAGAGAGAGAGAGAGAGAAACAAAGAAAGGAAAGAAAGAAATTTAATTATTGAGTGAGAGACCGACACACAGACAGACAGGCATGAAGAGAGAGGCGAATAGAAACAGAGAATGAATGAGAGAAAGAGAGAGAGGGAAAGAGAACCATTCCTTTTGACTACTTAACCTGAACAAGTTAATCAGTGGGCTTATCCTGTCTTCATTAAGATATCTCGACGGGAGAGTTTGTGACCCGAAATGAACGCTGTTTTCAGAATTATATCTTCCGTACATTTCACAACTCTACGGAAGGGCTACAGCACAGTCCAATTTCGTTTGTACTTTGTTTTGTATTTGGTTCATTAGCATTATCTTCCTCCATCTTCTACTTAACACCGTTCATTTTTCGTTTATTTATATTTATTTTATTTTATTATTATTATTATTATTTTTTTTTTTTTTTTTTTTTTTTTTTACTGTATTTAAATAGTTTCCATTTCCTTCTTTGCATATCCCGTCTTATGGATATTCTGTTTAATTAAACCACATTTCCTTCTCTAAGCTTAATTTACAACATAATCAATTCACGTTTCCTTCTCTTGTTTCACAGTTACTTCATTAATTGTATTTTTTGTTCAAATTATTGATAGTTTCCTTCCATTTACTATCCAAAGCAAGATTATTTAAATTCAACCACTAAGCGATACATTATATGACGCAAAAGACTCTCTGTCTCTTTCTTTCTCTTTCTTACCCATTCTTTCTTTCCTTCTCTTTCTTTCTTTCTCTCTCATTCTTTCTTTCCTTCTCTTTCTTTCTTTCTCTCTTTCTCTCTCTGCATCACCCCCCTCTCTCTCTCTCTTTCCTTCACACACGTTCACGTGTGTGCACACACACACACACACACACACACACATATATATATATAATAATATATATATATATAATATACCTATGTTATATATATATATATATATAATGTATATATATATATATATATATATATATATATTAATATATGTATGTATACACACATATATATAAATATATACACATACATATATACTGTATATATATATGCACACACACACACACACGCATATATGTAGACATATATATATATATATATATATATATATATATATATACATATATATACATATATTCATATTGATTCGACATTTAAACTATATGTAGGTTATAATTGTAAAAAAATAAAAAATAAAATTCGGGAAGCGCGGAATTGCCAAACCACACCAATTTAACGAAAGAGTAAATTATAACAATAATTAATAAAGGGTTAGTTTGCTTAAATTCAATGAGGAGGGAAATCAGGGAAGTCAGCTGGATAATTGAACTGATATAAATTTTGAATCCATATACATAGAATTGTGATAATTCAGACGCTTCCTGACTTTCATCCTGCACAAAAAGAGAGAGAGAGAGAGAGAGAGAGAGAGAGAGAGAGAGAGAGAGAGAGAGAGAGAGAGAGAGAGAGAGAGAGAGAAGAGAGAGCGAAAGAGAGAGAGAGAGAGAGAGAGAGAGAGAGAGAGAGAGAGAGAGAGAGAGAAAGAGAAAGAGAAAGAGAAAGAGAAAGAGAAAGAGGAAGAGAAAGAGAGAGAGAAAGAGAGAGAAAGACAGAGAAAGAGAGAGAGAGAGAGAGAGAGAGTGAGGGAGAAAGAGAGAGAGAGAGAGAGAGAGAGAGAGATTGGGGAAAATTGTGGCGAGAACAACACGACGCCATGTCCCTATGTCTGTAGATCTCATTTCTTTTATACTTAATCTTTTGGAGCTTGGATAACAATGCATCTGTGTCCCTTTTGTTTTTATTATAACTATTATTATAATTATTACTGATTTATAATCAAATGGTTTTATGATAACAAAATAAAAGAAAATTGGTTAAAACAGTTTATGTGACTGCTGCATCTTCTATACACACACTCAACAGCAGTAATTGAAGCCACTCAAAGATTGTTAAGTCATGCTACGCACATTAAAAAGTGTATATAAATCTTTTCTTGTTATCTTTTTTGTGTGTTTTCTTATTATTTGTATTAAAATTGATCTTGGCAAATTGGTAGCAATATGTATATATGTATATGTATATATATATATATATATATGTATATGTGTGTGTGTGTGTGTGTGTGTGTATGTGTGTGTGTGTGTTTATATACATATATGTGTCTATATGTATATATATATATATATGTATATGTATATATATATATGTGTATATATATGTATATATGTATATATATATGAATATGTGTATATATATGTATACACACACACACACACACACATATATATATATATATAACACATCCCTCGCTGTCTTCCCGTACTTACTTATTCCCCGATCTGTGATTCAGCACCAAACACACATCCCTTTGCCCCCCCCCCCCCCCCAACCCGGCCGCCATCTCACGAATTGCAAATAGGCCCGAGACCCGCACATCCGGGCTCTGAATCTGGCGCACGGAATTCGCTCCGATATCAAAGGCTCACTTCATCATGCGAAAGGGTCTGGCTGGGTGTTTACCGGAGAGTTAAGGGGGGGAAAAAAAGGAGGGGGGGAACAGAGAGAGAGTAAAGAAAGAAGAGGAAAGGAGGAAAAAGCTCGTAGTGGTGGGTTGGAATCTCTCTTTCTTTCATTTTTTCTTTCTTTCGCTTTCTCATTTTCTTTATCTCTCTTTCTTTCGCTCTGTTTCTCTATTTTTTTTATCTCTCTCTCTCCCCCTTTCTCTCTCTCTCTCTCTCTCTCTCTCTCTCTCTCTCTCTCTCTCTCTCTCTCTATCTCTCTCTCTCTCTCTCTCTCTCTTTCGCTCTTTCCCTCCCTCCTATCTTTCCCTCTCCAACCGCCTCCCTATCTCTCTCTCTCTCTCTCTCTCTCTCTCTCTCTCTCTCTCTCTCTCTCTCTCTCTCTCTCTCTCTCTCTCTCTCTCTTTCGCTCTTTCCCTACCTCCTCTTGTTCCCTCTCCAGCCGCCTCCCTAGATCTCTCTCTCTCTCTCTCTCTCTTTCAAGATTGTTATGTTGACATTGCTGAGTTGTGAGTACACAGAGGCCCACGAACGAAGGGGAATTCAAAAGCTTTGATGAAAGACAATTAGATGGGAAGCCTTGAAAGGAAAGGACTGGGATTTCTCTTATCAACGCCCACTCATAAAAAAAAAGGAAAGAAAGAAGGAAATCTGAAGGAGAATAAGAAAGAAAAACAGTTTTCAGTAACGTGAAAAAAGGCATATCGTAAAGATTATAAGCTTTAGTTATTAAGAGTCCTTAGCAAGGGGCAACTTAACCCTTCCGATGAGGAGGGTGGTGCTGCTCCCTAACAGACTAAATATTAAAACTAAAGTAAAGAAGATATAATGAGTCTACTTATCTTGCTGGAAACAGTTACTTAATTGGCGTAAAATTAGACCATCATTTTTAAAAAGGGGGAAAACAAAAACAACAAATAAATGAATGCATAAAAACATACCTTTTTTTTCTTATATCTTGTGGTTTTCGCCAGAAATGTACAGTTTGTACGAATTACTCACATTTGAATATCTTGACTCACTGAGGTAAATAATTTATATTATACTTGATATAAATATTATTTCCCTCAATCATCACATTTTTACTAAAGTGATAATTCAGAGAGTAATTGTATTAATGTTTCTATATGCAGAATGTATATATATATATAGACAGATATAGATAGATAGATAGATAGATAGATATTCAGTATACAGATATAGATAGATATAGATATAAATATATACATGGATAAATAGATAGACAGATAAAACTCACCCTTATATAAAACTTCAATTTCGTTCACGTATGCCGTTTTTTCTCGGGCGTTATTGCCTGTAAAATCCTGTTATGATATATTTTTTTTTTTTTTTTTTTCCTCTTCTACGTTGAAAAAGATGAAGACTTCGAGTGAAGGGAAAAGCCAGTAATTGTTTTTTTTATTCAAAATATGGTGTGATAAAGAATATATAAATAACGTCCAAATGCATTT
>NC_061841.1:4050596-4053096 GCF_019202785.1 Penaeus chinensis
ATTATTATTATTATTATTATTATTATTATTATTATTATTGTTGTTATTATTATTGTTATTATTATTGTCATTATTATTATTGTTATTATTATTATTATTATTATTATTATTATTATTATTATTATTGCTATTATTATTATCATTATTATTATTATCATTATTATTATTATTGTTATTGTTATTATTATTATTATTATTATTATTATTATTATTATCATTATTATTATTATCATTAGTTTTATTGTTATTGTTATTATTATTATCATTATTATTATTATTGATATTTTTATTATTATTATTATTTTTATTATTATTATTATTATTATCAGTAGTAGGAACAGTGGTACAAGTATCATTATCATCAATATTATTATCACTAAAATTTTATCATTATCATTAATTATTATCATCTTTATCACTGTTATACCCATTTGTTATTAGTAACATTATTTTTGTTATTACTGTTATAAATCACCCTGAGCATTCCTGCAGCCCTTTTCTTTGCTATCTGTATTACTTTATATATATACATATATATGTATATGTTTATGTATACACACATACATAAATATATATATACATACATATGCATATGTGTATATGCATATATGTACATGTATGAATATACAAATACATATGTATAACTATATAGCTATACATATGTATCTGCGCATGCGTACGTTTTCACAACTCTCAAACTCGCTCAAAATGTGTAGGCAAACATTACATCAAAGGTACCATGATACAAACAAGTTCCTTATCTATACTCATTAGATCTCAATAGATACATTTCCCTAGTCCATGTTGTTCATCCAAGTCGCTTTAGACATGTAGGCAATAGCACATGTTCCTCATAACTTCACATCATGAATTCCATAACGACTGTTACTCTGAGGGAAGGCCGTTCAGGGTATGAGTAGCGAAACGAGCCGATTGGTGTTCGTTCATCAGTCCTTTAGGAATTAACACGTTCTGAAGGTATTACTCGGGCAGTTTGCTAGTTTGCTAATCAGGTATAGGGATTTTCTGATATATATGGAGGTAAGTATGCACCCTTAGATATATATCTAAGTGTTTGTACACACAGACACGTATATATGTGTGCACACGATACATGATATGTATATATACATATATATACATACATACACATACATGATATCGGAGCTCGGAGCCTGCCACTTCTTGATCACTGTAAGATTGCTACGTTCAGCCAGACGCGACTTCGATGGCAACTGAAAGCTCATCAGTCTCGTTACTCTCTCTCTCTCTCTCTCTCTCTGTGTGTGTGTGTAAAAAGATCTATCGTATATTATTACACACACACACACACACACACACACACACACACACACACACAGAGTCGCGTCTGGCTGAACGTAGCAATCTTACAGTGATCAAGAAGTGGCAGGCTCCGAGATCAGCAGTAGCACATACATATATATTAATATATATGTATATATATATATATATACGTAGATATATTTATATATACGTATATATATTTATATATACGTATATATTCATACATATATATGTATAAATGTATGTATACTTATATATATTTATATTTGTATATGTACATATATAAACATTTATATAGATTAAAGTTGGAATAATGCAATACCGCATTGATATAGATGTATAACAATCCTCCCTGACCTGGCCTCGAACCTAGGTCACTCCGGGTATGAGACCGGAGGGATAGTACTAAACCAACCATGACACACGACCCACAAAAGGAGTGTGCAACTAGGATCTAACTAGCTTCCATAGACATTACCTATATACTCATACATGAGTAATGATAGCGAGGTTTTACACACACTCCCCGTGGGCACTCGGTGGAAATTGATTTAGAAATTCGAAGCCGAAGTCAGATACTGAGGTATATATATGAAAGATGTACTGGTCCTCCGGTCTCATACCCGGAATGACACATATTTATATACATACATATATATGTATATGTATATACACACACACACACACACACACACACACACACACACACACACACACACACACACACACAGTAATCGAGGCCAGGTCAGGGAGGATTGTTATTCATTTATATAGATATATATACGTACGTACACATGCAAATATGTGTGTTTTCAATTTTAAATAGCTGTCTGTGATTTATGGCACTGGTAGAGGGCATTTTTCTAGTATCATCCCCCAGCCAATAACACAACAGTTCAGCAGGATGTATATGTATGAAATAATAAGTAGATGAATATATACATGATAAAAAAAATAAAAATCATGATGAAAGCAGGAAAACGGTCATCTACCTATTACAGCATTTTCTTCCCCCGAATGACGACCGCATCTGAGCCAAATGCACTCCCATAAACCAACGAGACTGTGGTTGCGTAATGAAAGAAAATTCCCTTTAGGAATTCGGGAAAAAAAAAAAAACATTCACTGGAGTCTGATATGCTATTGCATCACGACTGGAATGCCGGAAATGGCTCCTGTTGTCACCTCCGTCTTT
>NC_061841.1:4055596-4058096 GCF_019202785.1 Penaeus chinensis
TCTTTGAACTTTGAATAGGGCGTTGTGTTTTTGTCTTGCAAACGCCCAGACGCTCTGCTTCCTCCAAGAGGCTCAATTGAAGGACATGGCTCCCTTATTTTGCCTTTGTTTTTATAAGTTTTATGGTAAGTATCTTGTAATCTTATCATTTAATTCATTCATTAGAAACTTTAGAGTCTCAATGTATGTTTTAATTTGACCAAATGCAATGTTATGTAGCTTTAACCCATCGGTCCCGGATTTATGTTCTGTCCTCTGTAGTTTTTAGTGGATGTTGTTACATATAGATGGCACCACATGTGCTCAGCCGGCAAGGAGTCTATCAGTAGGCACTGGTGACCGATCTTGATTTCCCCATTCCTTGAATTGGCGGGAAAATTTATTTTTCTTTTTAATACAATAAATATCAATATTGTTATTATTGTTACTGATGCTATGATTATTAAATTGTTAATAAAATGTTGGTAACAGGACAATGAAATAATACAAAAGAACCTTTCCAAAAGTCAAGGAAAAGGGTAAAAAGGTGAGATAGGTAGCATTAATAACGGAGTCCTTGGTGACTAAGCAATACGTGCCAACTGATTTAAAATACTCTTTTGTTTATATATCTAGACATACACATATGATATATGATATATATATGTCGTATATATCATGCATATATGTATATATACTTTTATATATATATACATATATATACCTACATATATAGAGATAAATATACACACATACATATATATATATATATATATATATATATATATATATATATATACATGTATAGATAGATAGATAGATAAATAGAGAGACATACACACATATGATATATATGATATATATAACACACACACACACACACACACATACACACACACACACACACACACACACACACACCAACGCGCATACATACATCAATACAATTACAAAACCCGAAAAGGATTGCATTCACTGAAGACAAACTAGCCTGTCTCTCTCTTCACGACTAAATTGGAGCAGAACCTCGCATTCTCGCTCAGGAAAACCACCAAAGGGTTACAAACACACAAACAAACAAACGAAATCAGTTACGCGTTTTTTTTTTATATGTAACAACCACACTGTAACGAGAGTTTATTTCTTTATAAAGGATAGTTCATCTCAGCGTTATATCGGGTGATAAAGAGTTTACGACACTCGGAAACGGGCGTGGCTGCAACTCTTGTCTGGAATTCCTCGGGGCTTCTTTTGTGAAGGAATTCTCGAAGATGTTTATTAGGCTTCCTACATACTAAGTTTAAGAGCGGGAGTGGCCTTATAAAAGGGCGGTGGGTAGTTGCCAGACGCGAGACGATTCGAAGACTGGGAATTATTATTATGGTATTACCGTCGTTATTACAGTGTAGATTCGTCTTTTTTATGAATATATTAACTTTTTTTTTGGGGGGGAGGGGGCGCTACGAGATTCTATGTACCGGTTTCATAGTCTCTCTTGTCTCCTTTCTCTTTCTCTTTCTCTTTCTCTCTCTCTCTCTCTCTCTCTCTCTCTCTCTCTCTCTCTCTCTCTCTCTCTCTCTCTCTCTCTCTCTGCTTTATCCTTTTCCTACTTCCTCTCGTTTTCTCTTCCTGGTTTCCTTTTTCAAAAATGAGAGTGAGGGAGAGAACTTGCAACAAGAAAGCAATAGTCTGGTTGACGGCCGTGGAAAAAACAGCCATAACAGCCATAAATATCGTCATTAAAAGTTTACAGCCAGAAAAAGCGGGTCGGTATAAATACACATTTCATCATTAACTGGAGACAAACGCGCTCGCTCGCCCCTTGACCGGGCGGCGAAAAGAAAAGCTTTTATTCGAGATTCTTGCAGCCATACTCTTCTGAAGACTGCCGTGTGCTGAGTATATGGGTGCACATCACACGCATGCACATACACACACACACACACACACATACACACACACACACACACACACACACACATGTATATACATATATATATTTATTTATATAAAGTATATATAATGTATATAACTATGAATATGTGTTTGTCTGTGCGCATTTACACACACACATGCATGCGCGCGCACACATGAGCGCATACATAGATAATATATACATAACTATATATACATACATATATGCATGTATATACACATATATATATATATATATATATATATATATATATGCATTTATATATATATGTATATATATATATATATATATATCATACGTGTGTGTATTTTTTGTTGTTATTATTGTTAGCATTGTTATTATCATCGTTATCATCATTATTATGATTTTTATTGGTATTGTTTTCACTATTCTTATCATTATTACTAGTAGTAGTAGTAAAACCAATATTAATGACATTATGGTCATCATTATTTTAACTATTGTTATTTTTACTATTTTTATCATCATTATTATTGTATCGTTAGTATATTTATGATTAACGTCATGATACTATTATCATTGTTATTGATAAACATGTTATCATCATTACAATCATTATTTTGA
>NC_061841.1:4060596-4070596 GCF_019202785.1 Penaeus chinensis
AAGTAACCAAGCAAATTTATGCAGAATATAACATACGTATACATTTCAATATATGATCACACACACACACATATTTATATTTAAGTGCTATACATTTCATAGTAAAATGCCTGGAAAAAGTATCTCCTTGGCTTGTAATATTTCATGTGCAGTCAGTTAGCTAAATTGAAAATAATAATAATAATAATTGTCCTTCCACATAATACTGTTTTTATGCAGAGTCATTTATCTTCCAAAGTACTCGACAAAAAAAGGCACTTTATTAATACAAAACAAAACATAATATATTCTGGCACATAACATTGTTCAGTGTTCCTCATTTTTCAAGTTTATTATAGTCTTCTTTCGAAAAACAATTTTGCCACGCACAGGACAATGCAACTTTCCTAATCACCGTAAAGCATTGTTAGCTCATAATGGCTGTTCTGGACTTGAAGAATAATCATACTCGTGCCTCATATCCACAAGTATTTTGTAAATATCTTTTCTTTAGAGTGTTGCCTGCCAAGTGACCTACATATTTTTTTCTCAGGAAGTGTATGTGTAGATGTATTTTTGGGGAATGGGAAAGCATATTGATGTATATTCTATTTCGTTATAGATATATATATATATATATACACACACACGCACACACACACACACACACACACACATACACAAACACACACACACACACACACACAAACTCTCTTTCTATCTATTTGCCATACCATTAGGTATTTATATGATCCTCGTATTGCATGTATATCATTATATTTTATTCGAATTCTTAGTAAATTCCTTTGTAACCTCTACTTTGTTACCACATAACAAAGAACATAAAATACAGAAGGATTCCTCTCTTTACTTATTATTTTCTTATTTTATTTAATACCCCCCCCCCCTCTCTCTCTCTCTCTCTCTCTCTCTCTCTCTCTCTCTCTCTCTCTCTCTCTCTCTCTCTCTCTCTCTCTCTCTCTCTCTCCTTGCTCCCTCCCTCTCCTTCTCCCTCCCTCCCGTCCTCCCTCTCTCTCTCTTCTTCTCTCCTTCCCTCCCTGCTTCCCTCTCCCTATCTCTGTTTTATTTTCCTTCATATATTATATAATTGATATAATTCTTAGAACAACGCACTGTTATCGCTAAGCAGCCCCACATATTTTCTAAAATATTGTATGTGAAAACAGAATACGACGATTTAATTTAAAAGGTTATCGCCCAAGCAACGTATACTGCCCCCCCCCCTCCCCCCGCATCCCCTAGTCCACAAAATCTCTCGTCTGTTCCGGCAGGAGAGAGCCCACACAGTAACAGTTTTACCCACACCTTGCCTTTAAGCATTAACTCCATGCGGCCCAGGGGTCGGGTCACTGGGATCGCCGGGGACTTCCTGGTCGTTGTTGGCGGGAATCGTGATCACTCTCCGCCGTTCCTTACCGGACAGCGGAGGGTATAGTTTCGCGGCCACGGTGGAGAACTGATGGTGGACTACATCCGGGTTATACTGGTGGAGAAACAGATATCGAGTTGGGTATTGTTTGTGAAATTCTTGACGGTCACCCGGTCTTTTGCTCCGCTCTGCTACGCCTCGCCACAATCGCTCAATGTTCTGGGTGTTGATCTCCGGGTCCTCGGGTATCCACAAAGTACTCGGTGTGGTTTATGGCTTAAGTGTCCGGTATGCAGGCCATCCGTCACTTACGATGACAGACCCGAGGAGAATATACTTCTTTATTAGAGGTATGAGGGTTTCAGCGTCACGGGGGCAAGGAAAAAAAAATACTTAGGCGCTTGATCCCGCCGAACGCCCATACTGGCTCAGCAGCCTTCCCCTCTCATATTTACGCTTACCACAGAGTGTCATATCCATTTCTACGACAATTCCTGGTCCGCCTATGGGTTCCTGGTTGTCTAGCCAATGTTCAGTGACCCTGGAATATGGAGACACTTTCTCACGCTCTGATGATTCCGTGCCTGCTTAGCATTCTCCTTGACCCAGCTTCTGTTGTCACGTGATAATCTATTTCACATCTGATTGGTTCTTTCGTACTGGACGTCACTGCCTTTGGTCACGTCACGTTCCAACGCAAATCGAATTGGCTCATTTGATTTCCCTCGCTTACGTCATGCGCTACAAATCCGTCCGATTTTCCTTTCGACTTTTTGTCATTTTGTCGCGACGCTGGAAGTGTAAGGTTGCTGCGTTTCTTGGATTTTACACCTTCTTTATTACCGTTATTATAAATAGTTATTTTGTGCGTTTGTTTGTCCTTGAACTGAGAGGACACATCGTTGCACGAAATAAAAAATAAATAAAAAAATCTCAACTCAGGCTTCGAATTCCTTTCTCTATTTTCATTTATTATCAGCTGATAATACCTATGTCAACATTTGTTTAAATTTTTCAAACCTCATATACTATATATATGTGGCTTTTTCCTACTCGGTTTTAATCTTTATATATTTATTCATTTATTTATTTATTTTCGAGTGAGACTTAGTAAATTAATAAACTCTCCTTTCTTGAAAATGGACGGAATATAGACATTAAAGAAAGTAAAAGTTAACATATATTCCACGTTAATCAATAAGAACAACGAACAGACAATAGAGATCAATGTAATAGGTAATTTTTCTATTGGTCAATTCTTTATTAGCAGCAAGAACACAATTTTTCTTCGATTACAATATAAATATAGAATTTTCATTGAGATTAAAACAGTGATAGCAAGCATAGAATTGATAAGTCAGTAAGACATTAGAAATTATCATTAACATTATTAATTATCCTTAAAATTCATCATTAATATTAGAATATTGCAGAAGGGCAAAGCTTCATCCAACACACTTATCACACTTATAAAAATTATATACATTTTCTCTTCAACTTTGAAATTCTATTGACACTTTACCGAGCGTCACGTGTTCCAAATTAGCTCAAATGATGTAATTAGGGAATCTTAACGATCGTTCACTATTGCTAATGGCAATTAAGCCCTTACTTGCAAGGTGGGTGTTTTCGTTAATTAACTATTTATCTATTTACCTTCCTATCTATTTATCTGTCTATCGGTCTTTCTCTCTATTTGTCTATATATATATGGCCCTATGTCTATATCTGTATGTCTATCTGCCTATCTATCTATATATCTATCTACCTACCTATCTGTCTGTCTATCACTCATTCTGATTATCTATTTATCACCCATTCAGTCAACTATCCAACCAATCTATTTAGTGTGTGTGTGTGTGTGTGTGTGTGTGTGTGTGTGTGTGTGTGTGTGTGTGTGTGTGTATGTATTTGTGTACGTGCGTATGCATATTACGCATTGCCTCTCGTTGGCTTACGATTAACCACTGTTGGTTGCCTTCCACGCTGGAAACTTTGACAGAGATCTTAATAAGCAGACAGAGAAACAGAAATTAATAGATTTTATAAACAGGTAGATATATAAACATACGGATTACCCGTTAGTTCCTGTTGAGAAGTTTATTAATATAATTTTTGAAAATTGTCAGGAACTGATAGTTTTCCTCGTTGTTTTCAACGATAACAGAAACAGAGAGAGAGAGAGAGAGAGAGAGAGAGGGAGGGAGGGAGGGAGGGAGGGAGGGAGAGAGAGAGAGAGAGAGAGAGAGAGAGAGAGAGAGAGAGAGAGAGAGAGAGAGAGAGAGAGAGAGAGAGAGAGAGAGAAAGAGAGAGAGAGAGAGAGAGACAAACAAAGGGAAAGAGAGAAATATAAAAGGATCAAAAAGAAAGAAAGGAAAAAAAAAACGAAAAACCTTGTAAAGGCAATGCAATCCCCTACAGAAACCATGTACATGCACATCGAAAAAAACACGAAAACATTAACATATAAATGGATAAAACAGGGAGGAAGACGAAACCGCGGGTGGATGGAACAGCCTTGGCACAATCCTCTTCATTTTAACTTCTTGTCTCTTTTTTCTCCTTCGCTTCCATGTCTCCTTCATTTGACTTTTTTTTTCTGTCTGTCTGTTTGAATATTTGTTTTGGGTCACTTTCTCTCCCCCCCCCCCCTCTCTCTCTATCTGTCTGTCATACTATGTCTCTCTTTCTCTATCTCTCTTTCTCTCTCTCTCTCTCTCTCTCTCTCTCTCTCTCTCTCTCTCTCTCTCTCTCTCTCTCTCTCTCTCTCTCTCTCTCTCTCTCTCTCTCTCTCTCTCTCTCTCTCTCTCTCTCTCTCTCTCTCTCAAATCTACAGTCTGACTATTCCTGTTTCCGCAGTTTTATATTTTACCTCTTTGTCTCTATATCTATCCATCGTGATTTATCTCTATTAATTATTTTTTATACATTAATTTTTCGTCTGTTCAAACCTCTATCTTCTTTTTTTTTACTCCCCCTGCCACCTTGTCTAACTAAATTTCCGTCTTTATTTATCTGTATGTATATATGCACCTACTTGTCCAATTATCTATTTGTCTGTTTTATCATTTGTTTTATGTCTCTTATCTGCATGTGTACTTTACATCTATCTGTCTGTTAGCATATCTACTTATCTGTCTTATTTGTTTCCTGTTTGTCTATTTACCTGTATGTCTATCTGTTCATCTATCTGCCTGGTTATTAATCTGTCTGGCAGTAGAACAAAAAACAAACTGATAATGATAATGATATTTATTTTAAAAAGGTCAAATCGTCTATAACTACTACAATAGCTTTATTTACTTCACCAAACTATTTTTTTCCTTAGTCATAGGCAATCCACACACCAATTTTCATCACAATCCGTCAGTAACTTGTTTTATACCATCCATTACCAGTTTTCACCCCAAAACAAATCTTTATTTACCCTCATCTGCCCCAAATCAGCTCACGGCATAAACTTACAAACCTTGATTTACCTTCAATATTTGACCACGGAACGGAACCAGAATTTAACCTTGAACTCAGGCCAACACAGTCATAAATTTTCGTCGTGACCGCTATTGAGACGGAGGCGACGCTTGAGTTATGATTTCTGCGTTGATTTGAGTTAGTCATTTATGATTAGGTGTCTGTCATGGTGTTAAAAAATATGTATATGTTAATGATGATCTTGGTTATGATAATCGTAATCAGTATCACAATCACGATTATGATAATGATAACATTAATGATAATGGTAACAATACGGATGAAAATAATGATAATGATTATTATTTGTGCAATGATTATGTTGACAATAACAGTAATGATAATAATAATAGTAATAATAATAATAATAACACTGATAGTAATGATCAAAATTATATTAATAATGATAATGAAATTTCCCACGTTGCCTTCGCCATAAAGCTTGAGAACCACTAAGCTCTTTCCCCTTCTCTCTGACTCACTCTTTCTCTTTATCTCTCCCTTTATTGCTCTTATTTTCCCTTTCCCCCTTTTCGCATCTCGTTCTCGTTCCCGCGTGAGTTATAAGACCTTTCATCTTTCTCCTTCTTGCAAGACTGAACAGACTCGCCTTGGATGGTAAGTGAGCTGTAAGTCGATTTGTCACGAGAAAGATCGTGGAGTTTGACTTTTCAGAGTGTCACTGTTATTTTATGATTCTTTGGGGATGTTTTCGTGGCGGAGGAATGGAGTGCATTGTCTGTCTGTCTGTTTGCTTTTCTTTGTCTGCTTTTTTTTCTGTCTCTGTCTGTCTCTGTCTCTCTCTCTCTCTCTCTCTCGCTCTCTCTCTCTCTCTCTCTCTCTCTCTCTCTCTCTCTCTCTCTCTCTCTCTCTCTCTCTCTCTCTCTCTCTCTCTCTCACTCACTCACTCACTCACTCTCTCTGAGGTGTATGAGTGCAACTGCAATGGGTTGCTTGCATGTGCTTGTGTATTTATACTGTAGCTATACACTCAGCGCGCACTCACACACACACACACACACACACACACACACACACACACACACACACACACACACACACACACACACACGCGAATACATGAGAAGGCAGCAAGACCACATCGTCATTAGCAGGAACCATACACATAATTCCTTTCAAGTTGCAATGGAAGAAATATTCCGGAGCCGAGGACGACGGCGAAAAAGAGGGAGAAATTTATGCTTTTGCTTCTCCTCCTCAATGGCTTCTGCTTCTGCCTCGCCTCCTGAGGGCTTCCTGCTTCTGCTGTTTCTCCTTAATAGCTCAGGCTGCTGCTGGGTCTCTTTAATGCCACGCGTTTTCAGTTCTTCCTCTTCCTGATGCCTCCTGCTTTTTCTTCCTCTTGCGGACGCCTCCTGCTTTTTCTTCCTCTTCCTGATGCCTCTTGCTTTTTCTTCCTCTTGCGGACGCCTCCTACTTCTTCTTCCTCTTCCTGATGGTTCCTGCTTTTTCTTCCTCTTCCTGAAGCCTCCTGCTTTTTCTTCCTCTTCCTGATGCCTCCTGCTTCTTCTTCCTCTTCCTGATGCCTCCTTCTTCTTCTTCCTCTTCCTGATGGTTCCTGCTTTTTCTCCCTCTTCCTGATGCCTCCTGCTTTTTCTTCCTCTTCCTGATGCCTCCTGCTTTTTCTTCCTCTTCCTGACTCCTCCTGCTTTTTCTTCCTCTTCCTGATGCCTCCTGCTTTTTCTTCCTCTTCCTGATGCCTCCTGCTTTTTCTTCCTCTTGCTGATGCCTCCTGCTTTTTCTTCCTCTTCCTGATGCCTCCTGCTTTTTCTTCCTCTTCCTGATGCCTCCTGCTTTTTCTTCCTCTTCCTGATGCCTCCTTCTTCTTCCTCTTCCTGATGGTTCCTGTTTTTTCTCCCTCTTCCTGACGCCTCCTGCTTTTTCTTCCTCTTTCTGATGGTTCCTGCTTCTTCCTCTTCCTGATGCCTCCTGCTTCTGTGTCTCCTTGATGCCTACTCCTACTGCTTCTGCTCTTTAATGCTTCCATTTTCCCCTGCTTAATACCTCCTGCTCCTGCTTCTCCTCGCCCATACCTCCTGTTTCTCCTTTTCCTCCTTAAAGTTTCCTGCTTCTGCTTCTCTTCCTGAATGCCTTCCTGAATGCCCCCTACTTCTGCTTCCTTCTCTTGATCTTCCTCTCTAAGACATCCGGCTTCTCCTTGTTAATGTCTCCTGCTTGTTATCCCTTCTTAGTGCTTGCATCTTCCTGCTTTTCGATCTTGATACCTCCTGCTCTCCCATTACAGCCTCCCTGAAACCGCTTTCCTGAAATTTCACAACCGATAATGATCTCTAGGAGGTGTTTACAAGGGGAAGTTTGCATAAAAAAACAGTGAATAGTCCCCTGCTCGATCTATCATATTCTTTTCATTTCTCCCTGTCTGTTTGTTTCTCTCTCTCTCTCTCTCTAACTCTAACTCTCTCTCTCTCTCTGTCTTTCTCTTTCTCTTTCTCTTTCTCTTTCTCTCTCTCTCTCTTTCTTTCTCTCTCTCTCTCTCTCTCTCTCTCTCTCTCTCTCTCTCTCTCTCTCTCTCTCTCTCTCTCTCTCTCTCTCTCTCTCTCTCTCTCGTAGAATTATATAAGTGCGATCGTATAGGGTTACATGAATATGCACACACGCACCATTATTTCTGAATAGAGAGGAAGCGAGAGAAGGGAAGAGGAAAGGAGAAGAATAAAGGAAAGTGCAAGAGAGAGAGAGAGAGAAAGAGAGAGAGAAAGAAAGAGGAAGAGAGAGAAAGCGAAAAAGACAAAAAAAAGACAGATAGATAGAGAGAGAGAGAGAGAGAGAGAGAGAGAGAGAGAGAGAGAGAGAAAGAAAGAGGAAGAGAGAGAAAGCGAAAAATACCAAAAAAGACAGATAGATAGATAGATAGATAGATAGAGAGAGAGAGAGAGAGAGAGCGAAAAATACAAAAACTGACAGATGGCTATATATATGTATATATATATATATATAGAGAGAGAGAGAGAGAGAGAGAGAAAGAAAGAGAGTGAGAGAGAGAGAGTGAGGGAGAGAGAAAGAGAGAGAGAGAGAGAATGAGAGAGAGAGCGACAGCAGAAAACAAGTATTAAATCTTATTATAGATTAATCTTTATTTGCTAGATGAAACCTATAGAAAAAGAAAAAAAAACTTTATTTTCTTCACAGCAGGAAAAGACACACATTTTTTTTTTTTTTTCGAAAGTGCAACCAGAAAATGGAAATGCGCTAATTGTAAGAGCCTACCAGTTACTTTAGTTAATTAAATTCTTTGTTTCTCTTCTCTTTTTCAGAATGTTATGTGCAAATTCACTATAACATTATATCTGTATGCCTTTACTTTTTCTTTGTTATTTTTTTGTCTCTTAATCTCAGTTTTCCTTATGAATGATAACTATATTCACTAATTACTTTCATATTATTTTCATGTGTTACAGTTATATTTTCCTTATTCCTTTTTTTTTCTCTCATTCAGTTTTTCTTATTAACTATATTTACTTACTATTTTTATTTCATTTTCATCTGTTTTTGTAAACTTTACTTCAGTTCTCCTTCCAAACAGTTTAGAAAATGGAAGGCTTTAGAAGTCATCTTGTTCGTGACAGAATTCTAAGCTGATTCGGACACATTCGAATCACACTAACCAAGTTCTAAGCTAGATAATAAATAAGTGAATAAAAAAAAAAAAAAAAAAAAAACAGAAAATAAACAACGACAACAAAAAAACGAAGGGAAAAGTAGAAATTATGCCGCAGAGTTGTAGGTTTCATCAGCTGGTATGCCCTGAAGAGGAAAATATAGCGAACTTGGTGTACTCGTGCATATTCATATTCTTTCATTCGTTGTTTCGTTTACATTGAGTCGAGATTCGTGGGTTTTGATGTGACCGTCGACTTTTATTTATTTTTTTTTTTTCTCATAATTTTTTCTTTTGTTGTTTTATTTGATTTGATTATTCGTTTTTTTCTTTTTCTCATATTTACTCCTTTTTTATTTCGTGATGGTGGGACTTTTTTTTCTCTCTCTCTCTTTCTCTTTTTTTTCTGAAAACTGGTTCGGTACTTTTATGCACGAGTTGAAAAGGGGGGAAAATATCCTATTCCAATTCTTATCATCTGAATATTATGCTAAATTCTACTCTCTTTATTGTTAAAAAGATATATATGTTTTAGTCATGTGGCACAGCTTTGATGAGTGAATACAAAGCAAAATGGAGCACGGTTATACAGTGTGTGTGTGTGTGTGTGTGTGTGTGTGTGTGTGTGTGTGTGTGCATCTCTCACATATCTAGCTCTCTCTTTCTCTCTTACCTCCCCCCCCCCCCTCTCTCTCTCTCTCTTTCTCTCTCTCTCTCTCTCTCTCTCTCTCTCTCTCTCTCTCTTTTATATATATACATATACATACTCGTATACATGTGTATATATGTATATATTTTAAAGTGTATGTATATATATATATATGTATATATATGTGTGTGTGTGTGTGTGTATGTATAAAGATAGGTATATAGATTCAGATACATATGTATATAAGTATATATATATATTAGAACATTTAAATACACCGATGTGATATAAGTAATAAGAGAATAGTGGTGAAGACTCAAATGTTGAAAGCAAGACTGAATGAATATACAATGGTGTGCTCGGGGAGTGTATAGCCCAGAGTGAAACGAAAAGTGAATGAATTAGTATTCAAAGTTGTACACGTCAAAAGGGAAATAGACCTCCATATGGAAATATGTAAATGACATTTTATTTTAGACATTTTAAATATTCTATTTGGACAAGGGTAGTCCAATAGTACTTTAAGATTTATCCACATTTATTCAACCAGAAAGATGAAGAAATTAAAAGTTTGTTGATTATTTGTGTTAAAAGTCATTCTTCAAATTTCGATCCAATACATATCAATGAGAGATGTTTTACCTAAATATCCTTCTACATTAATAAATATCCCAATATCAATTATCTCAATAGTTAAAAACTTTAACAATAAAGAAATCGAGGTGTATATTGATTCACCAGACGCGTTTTTGAAACGGCACGGGATTTTTTTTTTTTTTTTTTTTTTTTTTTTTTTTTTTTTGACAGAATGTACTGCCGCAGAATATATATATATATATATATTTTTAGGGTAGCGCAAATTACATTTCTG
>NC_061841.1:4078096-4080596 GCF_019202785.1 Penaeus chinensis
GCAAGAAGAATGAAAGAGATGAAACAAGAGAAAGAGGTGAATGTTGAATGAAAGTTGAAATAGGTGAAAAAGTGAACGAAAGAGATGAAATATGTGAAAGAAGAGAACGGACAATGGAAAATTATTAGAGAGACAAACTATATAGAGAGAAACTGAGAGGAGATAATAAATTGATTGAAAGATGAATAATAATGATAATAGTAATAATGATAATAATGATAAATGATAAATGATAATAATAATAATAATAATAATAATAATAAGTACAGAGTCAGTGTTTGTTAACGTGATCAGAAATGATAACATGTCAGATATGATTTGATTTTTTTTTTCGTTTAGACATAGAAGAGAATACTTATTTGTGATGGAAAAAAAGGGCACGTCAGTCCTTTAAGCTGACAGGCCTTGAATCTCATAGAAACTTACAGGAATAAAGTTATGAAGGGAAATGGAGGGATGATCTTGTATGATAGCAAATACAGTGTGAAAGTTCTTTATTACTATTATTGTTATTATCATTATTATTCATTACTAACACATTCATAATTTTTGTTATTGTTGTTATCATTATCATCATTATTCATATTATATTATCATTATAGTTATCATCATCGTAATGTTTATCATCATCATCATTATCACCATTATTGTCGTTTGTTATTACCATTATCACCATCATTTATTATTATCATTAGTAGAAGTAGTAAAAGTATTATCATTATTGTCATTATCAATTTCTTTATTATTATGAATCATCATTACCATCACCACCACCGCCATCATCATCATCATCATCATCATCATCATCATCATCATCATCATCATCGTCATCATCATCATCATCATCATCGTCATCGTCATCGTCATCGTCATCGTCATCGTCATCGTCATCATCATCATCATCATCATCATCATCATCATCATCATCATCATCCCCATCACCACCAACACCATCATTGTTTTTTTTTTTGTAATTGTTATTACCGCCAGTATAATCAGTACTTATGTTGCTCTACGTTATGCTTATCCTGTTAAGGCTAATGGCTTCAATAATTAATTTTAAAAGTATTTAGATAAAAGAGAACTTTATCCTCTTTACTCCTGCATTTAGGCGTTAATAATGTTCTTACTGAACGTGCGTCTTGTATGTGTATATTTGTGGTTGTGATTGTGATTGTGTGCGTGTGTGTGTGAGTGTGAGTGTGAGTGTGTGTGTGTGTGTGTGTGTGTGTGTGTGTGTGTGTGTGTGTGTGTGTGTGTGTGTGTGTGTGTGTGTGTGTGTGTGAGAGAGAGAGAGAGAGATTGTGTGTATTTATTTGTTTTGCTAGGAAATATTCTACGTAAGTCCCGACACACTACGGGTTTGTCATGATAACTGGTTATTGATAAATAAACAATGTCGTTTGTAATAAGACCCTTTGCCCTTTAGAAACATAATATAAAGAAATAAACTGAACTATGGAAATAGACTAAACTATGGACTATAGACTAACGGCAATTCAGACGAAATGCTTGTTAGACGCGATACTAAATACTAAGCTTTTCAACAGAACTTTTGTATCACTGAGGGAAAGTGCGACGCCCAGTCATTGAAAGTGATGGGCAGCTAAATTTTTGCTGCAACGCGAATGTTAGTGGTTATTGAAATGCAAGATGAACTTGCGAGTGTGATGTAAAAAGTTCGAGTTTGTTCATGGTTTGATGGTTTGCGAATATTGATGCACACACACACACACACACACACACACACACACACACACACACACACACACACACACACACGCGCGCGCGCGCGCGCGCGCGATAACAGCCCAGAGAGAGAGAGAGAGAGAGAGAGAGAGAGAGAGAGAGAGAGAGAGAGGGGGGGGGGGGGGGGGGGGGGGGGGCAGGGAGAGAGGGAGAGAGAGAGAGAGAGAGAGAGAGAGAGAGAGAGAGAGAGAGAGAGAGAGAGAGCTGACGAACAGATAGACATGTTAACATATATAATCCATATGTCAACAGAATTATTTAATTTAATCTAATGCCTGGATATGTGATATATGCTTTTCATATCAAAACACACACACACACACACACTCACACACACACACACACACGCACACACACACACACACACACACACACAGAGAGAGAGAGAGAGAGAGAGAGAGAGAGAGAGAGAGAGAGAGAGAGAGAGAGAGAGAGAGAGAGAGAGAGAAACACGCTGTCTTGTGAAAATCCATGAAACATTCAAATATTTTAAGGCCTGAAGGTACATTCACTTAGCAATTATACGAAGATTCTGGTGATGATTTTCCCATTAAACTGCTAAAGGCATATTTGATAAATATTCACTCCAGCTTTCACTCTCCCTATTCCTTCATTTAATTTTTTCGAAATTATAGTTGAGATAAAAGCAGGAGAATTTTTTTTCTTCTATTTTTTCACTATTATTGTTGTTTTTTTATTCTGCTTTGTGTTTGTTGTTGTTTGTATGTTTTCATTTCGTTTCGTTATATCT
>NC_061841.1:4100596-4105596 GCF_019202785.1 Penaeus chinensis
GCTGAATGGGGAAGAACGCGCAGAATTTCAATAGGTTATTCGGTGAAAACAAACTATTTGACAAACGTCGTATAAGGACTGTGTTTTGTATATTTCCTTCTCTCGTAGAATATGTATCGTACATGTATGGTAAGCTTGTCTACACACACGAGGTTCCATTTATTTCTCCACGTCGTCCATAGATGGCGTAGTATGAGTTGCGAGTAGAGGAGAGAGGAAGAGAAGGAGAGGAAGAGAGGGAGAGAAAGGAGAAGGAGGGGTAAGGGATAAGGAGGGGTCAGGGCATGAGAGGAAGGGTAGGGGATATAGGGTGAGGGCATGGGAGGAGGCAACGCAATGGAGTAGGGAAAGGGAAAGGAAAGAGAGAAAAACGAAGGACGGCTCAAGAAAGCTTGTAATGATGGGTAAGTGGCAAGTCTAAAATATATAATATTTAAGTACAATATAATAATGATTGTCTAGTTATCATTAACATGGTTCAGTTATTACTATCATTGTGTGTCAAAATGAGAGCTCGTGGGTATCGATTAAGATTACATCAGGGAAATATAAACTTCAAGGCCTATAACCAGATTTATTAAATATAAGAAAAGAATCCAGGCATAATATTTTATTTTGATTGATATAAGGCAAAATGGATCGAATGAATGGCCCACCAAAGAGATTGATATTAAAATCGTAAAAGATTTTCAAATTAAAAAACAAAAAACAAAAACAAAACAAAACACTAAACAAAAACAAAACAAACAAAATATAGTCTAAAATCCACAAGAAATGCAGATATTTTCAACGTTCAATATCCGCAAGTGGTATAAATAGTTTCACTGTTCATTATTCAAGAAACATTTTCACTGTTCATTATACATAAGACGAACCGCTGTTCAAAATATAAAAGAAATGTCAATGATTTAAAAAATCGATGTTCAATGTCCACTTACTCAAAAAAGAAGAGGAAGAGGAAGTGGAAAAAGAAGGAGGTGGAAGAAGAGGAAGGAAGGAGGAGAAGAAGAAGAAGAAAAAGAAGAAAAAAAAAGAAAAAGAAAAAGAAAAGAAGAAGAAGAAGAAGAAAAATAAAGATAAAATAAAAATAAAAATAAAAAGAAAAAGAAAAAGAAAAAGAAGGAGACAAAAAGAAAAGAAAAAGAAAAAAAGGAAAACAAATTATAAAAATAGAAAGAAACAGAAACAGAAAAAGAAAATGGAAAAAGAAAAAGAAACAGAAACAGAAAAAGAAAATGGAAAAAGAAAAAGAAAAAGAAAAAGAAAAAGAAAGAGAAAAAGAAAAAAAAAAGAAAAAGAAAAAGAAAAAGAAAAAGAAAAAGAAAAAGAAAAAGAAAAAGAAAAGAAAAAAAAGAAGAAAAAGAAAAAAAACTTTCTTACACTCTTCAAGACAGATGAAAGACAGCTCCACACTGACTCCAAGAACTTTCTTGGTATTTCATTCTTCCTTTTTCATTATTTCCTTTACTTTCTAAAGCTTATCTTTTCTTTAAAACTTTCCTAGGCGTCTGCATCACCCGATTCTTGCTAGTGATCGAGTAATATCGAGGAATAAAACATTGTCAGACAAGTATTTATTCAGGACATATGTATTTAATATTCCCAAGACACTGGTTGCATTAGATAATAAAAATAATCAAAAGTTAAAAAAGCTTCATTTTTAAAAATATAAATGAAAATCCACACAGAAGTTTTTTTTAGAATAAAGTTAATATACCTTGAGTCTTGACATTACGATGGTAATCATTACTATTAAAACCATTATTTTTTTTCTATAATTAATCTGATAAAAGTCGTTACTATTACTGCCATTATTATTATAACCATTATTACTATGAATAAATAGTTATTTAGGTATTTAAGTGCTCTCTTCCCAACAATCTTTATCTATCTATCTATCTATTTGTCTATCTCTATCTTAGAGAGACATCGACTAAGGGACGCACAAAGCATGCCATTGATCGTAATAACAATACGTGAACATAGATGATCAGCCACCAAGGAGTCACATAATAACCTTACGTGACCTCACCTGATTTCCCTTTCCTTGTGAATGTTTTTCTAATGCTATTGATATCGATACTATTATTATGATTATTATTGACATTGGGATTATTACAACGCTTTTATCGATGCTTATATCAATAAGGATTTTAAATATTTCCGAAAATCAAGGAAAAGGGTAAACAGGAGAGGTAAGTAAGGACAGTAATTAACACCTTGTTGACGAAGCACTAGTGGAGCCATCTATGTGTAGACACAATAAACTAAATTCACAGTGGAAATGACGTGTTTTCTTACCATTCCTATAGCACGCGGCTTAATATCATTTTCATTATAATTGTATAGTTATTATCATTATTATACTGTTACTATAATTGTTATTTTATTGGTTGGGATATTAGTATGTTATTTTATTGGTTGATATATTAGCATGTTATTTTAGTGGTTGATATATTAGCATGTTATTTTATTGGTTGACATATTAAAATGTTATTTTATTGGTTGATATATTATCATGATAGATTCGTAATGAGACTCCTCTTAAGGTTTAATATTTGACATTACTGTTCCGCAATACTGAGAAAATTCGAAGTTAATGATACACAGTTGCAAAAGAAGAAATTGTTATCAGAAACGGTCATGAGCTTTTGAAAAGTGCTGATGCAATACGCGAATAATGAGAGCGAGACAATCGAGTTATGGAAGATGAAAAGAAAGAGAGAAAGAAAGAAAAATGCCTGACATAAATTGCGAAGTTGATGGAAGGCAGAAAGTCGGATAATGTTGTTATTACAGAGAGGATTTTACTTAACAAATGTGTTTTTCTGAGTCGTTTTGTTCTTTATTATTATTATTACTATTTTATAATAGTTTGATTACTCCATACTAGGTTTTAAGGCTGTTCACAAGCACGATCTAATAAGGGCTGTTCAAAAACATGACTAAGACTGTTCAAAACATTACTAAGGACTGTTCAAAAGCTTTATCCAAGACTGTTCAAAAGCATGACGCTTAAATATGCAAACACATGATATTTGGAATGTTCAAAAGCAAGCAACATAAGATTCCTATTGATTCCATCTCGTTCAACAAAATACCAAACATGCATAGGAAATAATTCCATCAGAAAACAAGTTACTGATTCAACGAAAATGTAATTAACAAAACCTCACTCAGCAACACAACAGCGAAATAACGATGACGTCATTCGTTAAAGGATCGACCAACGACAGAACAGTTAGTGGTTTGACTTACGACTTAAAACAGAGATGATATTTTGTGGAATACTTGCTTGTGATAACAAAAGGAGTAGCAACTATGATGATAATGGTGGTGATAGTGATGATGATGATGATGATGGTGATGGTGATGATGATGATGGTGATGGTGATGATGATGGTGATGGTGATGATGATGGTGATGGTGGTGATGATGGTGATGGTGATGGTGATGATGATGATGATGATGGTGATGGTGATGATGGTGATAATGGGAATAGGGATAGGGATGAGGGTGATATTATGTAAATAGTTTAATTAAGTCTAATGCGGTTGCAAGTATGGTCATATACAGCGTTTGCAGTCTGATCGGGATTTCTTTTTACACTTTAAAAATACAAAAAACAAACAAACAAACACAAAATACATATATATGATCTCTGATACTTAAAGCACATATAACAGACCAACAGCAAAATAAGTACAATTATAAATTTTCTCGAAATGATATGTAATGAAAGAACACATTATAAAAGCTAAAAAAAAAAAAAAAAAAAAAAAAAAAAAAAAAAAAAAAACGTATAATTTAGAGTAACATGATTATACAAAATTTTAAGAAGAGTTACATGAGAAGTGAATACTTAATCTACATTCACAAAATACGCAAGGGATACCTAGTGAATAAAAACACAGTTGAAATGTTTACCGAAAAAAGGTTCACTCTGAGAAAGAATGATAATTACAACATAGTGCAAATAGATGAAATAATTTCTCATTATTATTTAAAGTAAGATTACATGAAAGGAAATAGGTAATGACAAAATAACAGGCATAATCAAAGGGAACGTAATTGACTAATACAGTGAAGGCCCTTATTGTAACATTTACCAGCACTCATGTTTGCTCTTTACGTGTACATTATTTGAACCTCTGAAACATCTTTTCATTTTGTATCGAATTGTTTGCCTTCAACTTGTTCGGTGCGATTCATTCCGACCAGTCAACCAGAGCGCGATATATATCAGACATATTTCCCCTAATCTGCGATAGGGATTTTAATTTTTCATTAATTACGAATCGCATCGTAAGTTTCTTGATAGAATATTTTACTGTAAAGGTGCACAAAACGTTTCTGTACCTTTTTAGCAGTACATCAAATACGTGTTCAGTCGATAGGGTTAAGATTCGAAGCCAGTCGCTGGATTTCCAACGTGTTCGAATCATATGACGTGGTATTGACTTCGGTGGGATGGATGTCTTCAAAATCACCCAGGGACCTTTATGGTATAACCTCACAGGTTTAAAAACACCAAAGAAAAGGTCGTTTATCATGATCTGTTGGTATAATTCAATCAATAAGTCGAGTAAATGACTAGGACACGCAACTCACTCGCGATGGATACGATAAGATGCAAAACCTTTTCATAAAAAGAACAATGTATGTAATATGAAAAAAATATATATTGACTGAATCTGAGATATACATTTAAGCTTTCCACAGCCTTGCGAAACGAAGAGTGGTGTAGAAACTATATAAGTGGCAGAGTAGTCAGGAACTTTTTCCATTTTATCTGGAGCTCCCACAATGTTTCCTTTGTGATTAAAAATCATACCAGCATATTAAGTACTTTAATGGTTTCTTATTGACTTTTCGTGTAAAAATAAAAAGTAATTAACTTCTCCTTTTGTTTCAAAATATTGTATGTTAGTACAAACATCGCTAACGTGCTTTGTAGGGACCGTGAAACAACTTGAAACAAAGTATCAAAGTGTTAGGGG
>NC_061841.1:4120596-4135596 GCF_019202785.1 Penaeus chinensis
AAATAAAGCTGCTTGCGAAATTAGTACTTATTTTGAGCAAATCAATTATTACAAAGCACTGACTGGATGAGGGGCGACTTATACAAGTCTCTGGTTACGAAATCAGTGACGTATCTTGAACGAGTTCGTCATTTCTAATACGGCTAACTATTTCGCGAAATTGTTGACTGCACGTAGAAAATATGTTATATAGGACATATAACACTTGATATATGAGGTCCTCTTCTATAAAATGTTTTGCAAGCCTTTACCCACGCGTGACAAATCAGTTATTTTGCAAACGAATGAGGTTTTCGTTTATGGTACTAAAAGAGATGACGTAACTTCCACTGATTGCACTGATTCTGAACTGTATTCAGCGAAACCGAACAGATTTAGGTGAAATGACAAAAAAAACGGAATAAAATAGAAACTCATAATTACATCACATTGACTCCTTCCGTTTCATTTTTATCTACTATTATGAGGGTTAATATTTTTGTTTACATCAAAGCAATCGAATTCTGTCCTTGAAGCTACCCTTACCACCCTAATGCAAGATTTATACAAATAACTAGGATGGCCGAGTGGTTAGAACATCGGACTGGGCTGTGCCGGCAATCTGGGTTCTAGTATTCGAGTCCCGACTGGTGCATTGTTTCTTGGACTGCCGAGATAGTTCTGCGGTTAGAACACTGGACTCCGGCCCTCTTGGTCTGAGCTCATTTTCCCGCCGCGGAAGTCGTAAAAATGCCTGTGCTCCGACTACTGGCTCGAGCCCAATCTCATGTCGAGAAAACGACATATCGCCTTGAGAAGTCAAACGCAGGTGTCGTAGGGAAAGTCGCCGCCGTGGCACAGGTGGTAACGCGCCGAACCTTGGTTGATTAGGAAGGGCATCCAATCAGGCAAGGGTGAGACTGCCAAATGGCCATCCATGGTGAATTGATAACATGTCCTGTAGTCAAATAAATGGCTGTTGAAAAAAAAAAAAAAAATATATATATATACATATATATGTATAAATATATATACAATTATATATATATCAATATCAATATCAACATATATATACATATATATATATATATATATATATGTATATATATATAAATCCGCGCGAGTACACACACAGATCACTCGCATACGAGTGTGTGCATTCATGGGTAGTGGGTGAGTCTATGATTACCTAAACAACCACTCCCCCAGGGAAGGATCAAGGCCCAGTCAACTACATGATGTCAACATGGAGCCAAGTAGTTCAGACACCGTATCGGTAATGAATATGAATACGGCAGATACAGACTATGCCTGGCTGAAGTTTAGTCATACTGAACAAACGGCAGAGATAGCATTTCTAGTTAGATGGAACTGCGAGCAAAGACAAAACTTGGGGGCCTTTATATTCCAATGTATGTATATATATATACATATATATATATATATATATATAGACACGTATATATATATATATATATATATATATATATATATATATATACACACATTCACACGTATATGTGTGTATATATATATATATATATATATATATATATATATATATATACATATATATATATATATACACACACACACGTATATGTGTATATATATGTATATATATACATATTTATTAATATTAATATATATGTAATATATATGTATATATATAATATGTACATATATATGTATATATATATACATATATATATATATATATATATATATATATATATACATATATATGTATATATATATATATATAATATGTACATATATATGTATGTATATATATATTTATATATGTGTATATATATATATATATATATATATATATCAATATTACTATGTATATATGAATATATTTTTTCTTCTCTTTTTTCCGTTTTTCAAAAATGTATTTCTGCCCTTTCCTAACGTAAATGCCACATTCATTTCAGAAGAAAATTCATCAGGAGGCAAGATGAAACCAGGGCAGGAGGAAATTCTTAAGGGAATATCCCCTGACAATTAACCGAATGGTCACCTTGAGAGACGGAAATTATCTCGAGAGAGACCTTGAGAGTGGAGGATTATTATTATCCTCAGATTATTTTGGATAATTGCCTATCTCTCTTTTATTTACTCTATCCTAGCAATTGATTCACAGAACCGACTGACAACAAACTACTTAAATTACTGCTGAGCGAACAGGGACGAACTTGTGATAAAATAGGCGTGTCCAGAAATACTGTACTCAGCTGCTGAGCCAGGAACCATTTGGCTGTTTCACCGGGCTCTCTAGCACTGTGCTGAGGGGCCGACAGGGAGACATTCGACGAAAATACTGAAGGCTTTGTATCTTTAATAAATCTCGCTTCACCGTGAGTAACGCGTAGGGTAACTTACTGTATAATGTAGGCAATTATTATCATTTTATTTAATTTATTATTATTATCATTATTATTATTATTATCATTATTATCATTATTATTATTATTATTATTATCATTATTATTATTATTATTATTATTATTATTATTATTATTATTATTATTATTATTATTATTATTATTATTATTATTATTATTATTATTATTATTATCATTATTATTATTATCATTATTATTATTATTATTATTATTATTATTATCATTTTTTTTTTTTTTTTTTTTTTTTTTTTAAGTACTCGAAATAACTGATACTGGACGATATAGATTTGGTATCGATACCGAGCGCAGAATGCTCGGTATCATATCGAAGAAAAACATCAATGGTATCGCACATCTCTAATTAATCATCTGTACATCATAATATAAATGCTCTATAGTTAGCTCCCGAAAGATGCTTCTCAGCTTGCGAAGTTTTGGACTAGAACAAACACAACGCAAACCATCATTGATCATAACACGTCGCCCGCTATCAAAAGATTACAGAGTACATATCGTGGTGACGAAGGCTAGGGTAGTGAGGGAAATGAGGATTTGTGGTGAGAGTGGTGATGTCTAGTGGTCATAATGGTGATTATGGTCGTGGTAATGGCTGTTGCGATTGTAATGTGATAGTGGTTGTGATAATGACCTCGACAGTGTGGTTAATGACACCCAAGGCAATAAGAGTAGTCCGTCTAGGTGGCAACATCGAGCTAAGCCCCGCCTCTTAGTTATCTGTTATTGCAAATTTTGAATGTATTTTTGTTTTCTTTGCTTATTTTTTTTTCGGTTATTTTTTGCCTATTATCATTACTGTACCAAAGTGAAAGTAAATATACATAAAAACATACTTATTATTAAACTTCGCATAGATTGATAGGGACGCAAAAGGGGCAGAGAGCTAATGACGTCATCGCGTTTATCCAATGAGGGTGCTTGAAGAGTTATCAGATATAGCAATATACATAACTATTTGTATAACTTAGTCTAACCCAGCCACCGGGGTTAGTCTCGGTGCCGGTCCCAAGCCCGGATAAATGGGGAGGGTTGGCGGCAGGAAGGGCATCCGGCTGTAAAAACCGCGCCAAACCTTATCCTGATGCGGAGAAAAATCAAGTATGGCGACCAAGCAAGGGCGTTCCCCGCAGGCGACGCGGGGGGTGATCGCCGTGACCCTCCGAAAAGTGGACGACGGCTACCGTATACAGAGCGGATACGGCTAAAGAAGCAAGCTCAAAGACGGAAGAGGAGAGAGGAACAAAGGACCACCAGGAAACTAAGGGTTGGCACACTGAACGTGGGCACTATGACTGGAAGAGGAAGAGAAGTCGTGGACATGATGGAAAGGAGAAAAATCAACATCCTGTGTGTACAAGAGACAAAGTGGAAAGGGGAAAAAGCCAGAGAAATGGGAAATGGGTACAAAATGTACTACGTAGGACACGAGGCAAAGAGAAATGGAGTCGGGATAGTGCTGGATCCAGAAATGAAGGAAGGTGTACTACAGGTACATAGAAAGTCGGACAGGGTTATGTGGGTGAAGATGGAACTTGTGAAGGAGGTCGTCAACATTGTATGTGCATACGCCCCACAGGTAGGGTGTGATGCGGAGGAAAAGGAAATTTTCTGGAAGAACATGGGAGAAGTCATGCTAGAGATCCCAGGGACGGAGAAAGTCTGGATAGGAGCGGACCTTAATGGTCATGTAGGAGGAGGAGTGGATGGGTATGGAAGCAACATCGGGAAGTTTGGATTTGGAACACGGAACGAAGAGGGGGACAAAATTCTGGAATTTGTGGCGGCAAACAATCTTGCGATCACAAACACCTACTTCCAGAAAAGCGACTCCAGAAGGATCACCTATACCAGTGGCGGTGTGAATTCCCAAGTGGACTACATCGTCTGCAGAAGGAGTGAGCTAAAAAGGGTACAAGACTGCAAGGTACTGCCAGGAGAAGCCGTAGCAAAACAACACAAAGTAGTCACCTGCACAGCGACAGTCAAGGCAGAGAAAACGAAGAAGAGAGAAAGGACAAGGAAGACACGATGGTGGAAACTGAATGAGAGCGAGCATAGAGAGAAGTTTGTGGAAAAGGCAATGGCGGCAATCAATGAACAACGAGAGAAATCATGGGAAGAAACCAGCAGAGTGTTAAAAGATACAGTGAAGGAGATTTTGGGGGTAACATCAGGGAAACCAGGAAGAAAGGAGGAAACGTGGTGGGGTGCGACGAGGTACAAAAAGCAGTAAAAGTGAAAAAGGAGATGAAAAAGCAAAAAGACTTTAACAGGTGCGAGGAGACAATAGAAGCGTACAAAGCGGCAAACAAGGCAGCAAAGAGAGCGGTAGCAAGGGCAAAAGCAGAAGCATGCAAAGATTTGTATGACAGCCTGACAGATGATCATGAAGGACAAAGGAAAGCGATCCGTATTGCAAAGCAGAAACATCGGGAATCACAAGATGTGTACCAGGGCAAGCAGATGAAGGATGCGAACGGAGTAGTCTTGACAGATGAAAATGACATCAAGGAGAGATGGAGAACATACTTCGAACAGCTGATGAACGTGGAAAATGACAGAATTGACAGAGTGATAGAAGCAAGACCCGAAGAGGTGATAGATGTGATAACAGCTGAGGAGGTGGAAAGAGCATTGAGGAAAATGAAGAAGGGCAAGGCAACAGGCCCGGATGACATCCCAATGGAGGCATGGAAGGTCTTAGGAAGGACAGGTGTCATCATACTGCTGGAAATCTTCACCACGATAATGGAAACTGAGAAAATGCCTGACGAGTGGAGAGAGAGCACGCTAATACCTATCTTTAAGAATAAAGGAGACATCCAGGACTGCGGAAATTACAGAGGAATCAAACTGATGGCACACACGCTGAAAATGTGGGAGAGAGTTATAGAGAAGAGATTGAGAGAGAAGGTGGATATATCAGAGCAGCAGTTCGGCTTTATGCCAGGCCGGTCCACAACAGATGCGATATTTGCCCAGAGACAGCTGATGGAGAAATATAGAGAAGGCCAGAAGGGGTTGCACAGCGTATTCATAGACTTAGAGAAAGCATATGACAGGGTGCCAAGAACAGAGGTGTGGAATTGTCTACGGCTAAAAGAAGTGCAAGAGAAATACATCCGGCTCATTCAGGATATGTACGAAGGCAGCAAGGCAAATGTAAAGTGCATGGTAGGAACTACGGAAAGTTTCCAGGTTAAAGTTGGACTTCATCAGGGATCTGCACTAAGTCCATTCCTCTTCGCCATCGTCATAGACTGTCTCACCGAAGCAGTTCAGAAGATTGCCCCATGGGACCTGATGTTCGCAGATGACGTTGCACTGAACGGGGAGACAGATGAGGATGTGGAAGAGAGGCTGGAGCAGTGGAGAAGAGCATTGGAAGATAGAGGGATGAAGGTGAGCAGGCATAAAACAGAGTACCTTTGTATGGGGGATCAAGATCCAGAGAGAGCAGTAGAAATGCAGGGTTTGAAGCTGAACAGAGTCCAAGAGTTTAAGTACCTTGGTTCCACAGTGCAAAGCGACGGGGCATCAGACAAGGAGGTTGGTAAGAGGATACAGGCAGGATGGAATGCTTGGAGAAAGATCACTGGGCTGCTATGCGACAGACGGGTCCCAGCAAAGCTGAAAGGCCGGCTATTCAAGACAATGGTACGACCGGCGATGCTGTATAGGATGGAGGCAGTCGCGGTAACGAAGGGACAAGAGAGGAAGATGGAAGTAGCTGAGATGAGGATGCTACGATTCTCACTTTTGAAACCAGGCTAGACCGGGTACGAAACAGCACCATCAGAGAGACAATGGGGGTAGGCGAACTGGAGAAGAAGCTGAGGGAGTGCAGGTTGAGATGGCTAGAGCATGTGCTACGGAAAGAGGAGGAATAGAGGGGAGGAGAGTGAGGAGGATGACGGTAGGATGGAGAAAGAGGGGCAGACCGAGACGGAGATGGGAGGATTGTGTTCGGGAGGAGATGGCGGCAGTGGGAGTAACGGAGGAGGATGCGAAGGGCAGAGCGGCATGGAGGAAAAGGATCCGCACCGGCGGCCTCAGCTGAGCTGGGAATAAAGCCTGAAGAAGAAGAAGAAGAAGAAGAAGATTTGTATAACTTAGTCTATATTGTTATAATCACCGGAATTAAAACAAATAATTCCCTTCTTCTTAAATTCAAGATACTGAAGTGTCCAATACCATAAACAGCTTCAAGGAAAATAGTCAGTTTCATTTTTTGATTCAAAGACTAAATTATCATGTTACTATTATCTTAGCCGTGTTGATGCTTGTGGCTCTGTGGGTAGTCGTAAAGATGGTGGTGGGCGTGGTCTTCTGGGCGGATATGGACGTGGTCTTCTGGGCGGATATGGGCGTTGTCTTCTGGGTGGACTTGGGCGGGGTCTTCAGGATGGATATGGGGGTAGTCTTCTGGGTGGATATGGGCGGGGTCTTCAGGATGGATATGGGCGTGGTCTTCAGGATGGATATGGGCGTGGTCTTCTGGGTGGATATGGGCGGGGTCTTGAGGATGGAAATGGGCGGGGTCTTCAGGATGGATATGGGGGTAGTCTTCAGGATGGATATGGGCTGGGTCTTCAGGATGGATATGGGCGTGGTCTTCTGGGCGGATATGGGTGTGGTCTTCTGGGTGGATATGGGCGTGGTCTTCAGGATGGATATGGGGGTAGTCTTCTGGGTGGATATGGGCGTGGTCTTCAGGATGGATATGGGGGTAGTCTTCTGGGTGGATATGGGCGTGGTCTTCAGGATGGATATGGGGGTAGTCTTCTGGGTGGATATGGGCGTGGTCTTCAGGATGGATATGGGGGTAGTCTTCTGGGTGGATATGGGTGTGGTCTTCTGGGTGGATATGGGCGTGGTCTTCAGGATGGATATGGGCGTGGTCTTCTGGGTGGATATGGGCGGGGTCTTCAGGATGGATATGGGCGTGGTCTTCTGGGTGGATATGGGCGTGGTCGTGGCGATATGGGTAGCGGTTCTTGCCGCAGTGTGGGTGGTGATGAGCGTAGTCTTGTGGGTGACTGTCGTGTTGCAGTTAATATCAAATCTTGCTAACGTGACTTCGAAATCCCTGAAGAAGGAATAAAAGAGAAGAAAGGGTAAAAGAAAAAGAAAAAGAAAATCCAGAGGTTTACGTGCTTGTTTCAGAGGAGGCCCAGTTAAAAAAATAATAATAATAAAAAAAAAAAATGCTTTAATATATTTTTTCTCTTCTTTTCTTCTTCACCGAGTTCATGTTCAAGAATCTCTGCGTGGAGTATACTTCATTTTTTTTTTTTTTTTTCTTTTTTAGCCAAGTTGATTTCATTTTCTGGAAATTGACACGGTAGGATGTTTTCTTCATAATTATCATTGATGCTGCATTTGTTTGTCTCTATATAATTTATGTCGATTAAATTTCCCCCCACTTATAGCAATGAAATACTAATTAACGGTTGACACATCTGATATAAAAACATGAATGTAAAAGATATCAAAACGATTTGGTTATATGCATTCTTTGAATAAAGATTTTAAGCTTCCACCTTGATTGGGATAATCATGAGAGAACTAGACAGAAATCTAGTAAAAGAGGATACAGCAAGACAAAACAAAGCAGAAGGTAAGAGGATACTAGTCTCTCTCTCTCTCTCTCTCTCTTTCTCTCTCTCTCTCTCTCTCTCTCTCTCTCTCTCTCTCTTTCTCTCTCTCTCTCTCTCTCTCTCTCTCTCTCTTTCTCTCTCTCTCTCTCTCTGTCTCTCTCTCTCTGTTGCCTCTCGCTCCCTTTCCCCTTCTCTATCTGTCTCAATCTCCCCCTTTCTCATTTTTCATCTATCTACCAGTTTCTCTCTTTATCTTTCTCTCTCTGTCAGACGTTTTCTTGCCGTCGCGTCATCGCTGATGATGGAAAACAGTGTCTTCGGGAGTGAGAATCTTCTTCTATCCATCAAATTTAGATTATAAACGCCCACGATCTGTGTTAGAAATTTCCATTACATCTCAGTATATTTCAGTACGTATCTGAAATCAAAATAGGGCATTTGATCAATATTTTCTCATTATAGCTCAGGATTAGGTTGTATCTATGGATTTCATATGCCAAACAATATTTCTTAACTACAACTTAACCTAAACTTAACTAAAATATATCAACATTTCATACAAAAAACAATATCTGTTAACCTAAAATCATAAACATAACAACCTTTCATGTAATAAACAATATCTTTTCCTTCTTTCGAACCTCCCGCAAAAATACAAAGTGAAAGGAAACGAAAATATGAAAAGGCTCATTCTATTAAGAATTTCATGGCATTTTTAATAAAACGATAACGGATAAATAAGAATGAATAGAGCTATAAAATAGAGAGAGAAAAACAAAACAAAAACAAAAGCATTAACTATACTGAGATATCTTAAAAGGGCTGAAGCTACTCTGGGATAAAACTATAACTAAAAAATCAAACTTAAACCAAATGAAAAGTTAGATTGCAAGATTATCCCTAGCATACCGTATCTTCACATTGTTCTAAATCCGAATATGAAAATAACACGTATATCAACCCATTCGCCAAGGATTTATGTTCTGTACCTCAGTAGTTTTTGGTGAATTTTGTTACCTACAGATGGCTCCACATGTGCTCAGCCGGCAAGGAGTCTATCAGTAGGCCCTAGTTACCGATCCTGGTTTTCCCATTCCTTGAATTGGCAGGGAAAATGTGTTTTTTCTTATTAATACCATTGCTATCGAAACTATTATTATTGTTATTGATGTTATGGTTATTAAATTGTCATTTAAATATTTTAGACAATGAAATGATACAAAAGACCCTTTGTTAAAGTGAAGGAAAAGGCTAAACAGGTGAGATAGGTAGTTCTGATAACTGGCTATTTGGTGATTAAGAACTTTTAGAGCCATCTATGTGTAAATACAATAAATAAACGTGTATTACAGTGGGCTTGGTATGTATTCTTGCCACATAGGGCGAATAGGTTAACAACTTCAGAGAATTCAGCACTCATATATTTTATCATATGTTTTATGAATGCGGTGGATATTCTTGGAAATTTGTGTATAAGAGGCATAATAAAAGGAGGGAAATTGCGCTCTTCACCATAATAAGCTTCCCTCTTCCTGGAAGTGGAGAGCCATATAGGCCGGTATTGTATACATGTATTGCTATATATGCATGTATGCATGCATGTGCATGTATGTATGTATATATGCACTCTTACATACGCACTCAGAGACACACACGGACACGCGTTTTCGCATATTACACATACAAATACACACACACACATCAACTTTATGCATATAAAACAGATATATATATATATATATATATATATATATATATTCATGTATGTATGTAACTAAGCACACACACACGTACACATATATACATATACATACATATATATATATTTATATATGTAAATGATACACACACTCATACACATATACGTATAAATACATGTGTATATGCATATATGTATATACACACGCAAACACACATATATGTATACACATAAATACATAAATATATATATGCAGACATAAACACAGAGACAGCCGAGTCGTTTTACAGTGATTAGACATGTAGAACACATTGTGGCTTTCAACTCTGCGGATAGCTTCACCAAGTTTCACTTACATGAGTGATAGTTGAATAACATACTTGTTTCCGACACATTAACAAGAACCTAATATGATTATGGTAGTCTGTGGCCCTAGTGCGAGGCAAGTAGCCAGAGGGAAATCCGATAATTGAGATAATTTGAAGGAAAGGCAATAATTATATGTAAATAGGAAATATGCTCAATTCACTCTGAGGTTTTGCTGGTGTGCCTTGCTTTTCAGTGATTAGCGTAATATAACATAATTTTATATCAACAACCAATTTAGAGTTCTTGACCCATTCTTGCATAAACTGAGATCACACTGCTATCAATATTCGACAATGGATGCATATTCATGTGCGTTCACGGTGGTGTGTATGTGTAATATCTACGTATGTATGTATGTATATGTGCATGTGTATATATATGTGTAAGTGTGGGTGTGTATGTGTACGTGCATATACACGCAAACACTTATGGGTGCGTATACGTGTAAGTGTATGTGTGTAACTGTATACATGTGCGTGTGAAAAAAAGATGTTTACATATTAAGTTTCACGTGAAAAAGACTACAATGATGTGTAAAGTACAAGCGTAAAGTACATATCTTTTTTATAGGAATAATAATACCACAGTTACATATTTCATTGTCAACACTCATATATGAATAATTCGTTATTGTTATTAGGAAACATGTGGTGTTTCTTTCTAATTTCACATGATTTTTGTGGCAACACTTTCATGTATTGAAAATCAACAAAAAGAAATAAGAAAATAAAATTCGGATATACAAAAAACCAGGGAGTTCCGTGAATACAAACACATTATATTTATTTATATTTACCTTTTAATATCGGCTCACAGGTGATACCAGCTAACGCAGGGTCAGCGGATAAATTAATGAGCATGTAAATTAGTTAGTATATACGAAATTGACAAAGAATATACAAACGAAGACAGCATGTAGCCCTGAAGAAACCCGATCTTCCATTTTAGTTTCAAGAGTCAGTTTTCTTTAGATATTTTCTAAATATAAAGTCAGTTTTCTTTAGTCCTTGTTCTCCAGTCCGTTTTCTTTAGTCTGTCTTCTTTATTCCGTTTTCTTTAGTCCGTTTGCTCTAGTCCGTTTTCTTTATTTAACACAGAAAATGTTTGTGTTTAGGGGAAACTTTGCCAAGTCAATGAATCTTTTTCTTGTTTGCACTTTCAATCATAATATGGTAAGAAAACATAAAGGAATCGGACAAACTTTGGTATCTTCTGATCTATAAAGAAAGTGAGAAGATTGATAAAAATGTGATAACTTTGGTCATCTGTTCATAGAGAATGAATACATAAAAGTAGGCGAAAAAATTGGATGATTCGAAACTATCTATTCGCACAGGATTCCGATAGACATTTCTTATTCCCGTGTCGTTTCCAAGTTATTTAGCAGCTTTTACTTTCTCATCTATTATGCTATCGACTCTTTTTTACTGTAAATTTCCGCAACTTAGCCTGTCTTTCGGTAATTTGATAGTGCGATCTTACACGCGTTTACATCTTCGCGAACTTATTATCATTATTTTAGAAGTACCATTAAAGACATTCATACATTCATGCGCAAATAAATGTGCTTACATCCTAGATATTAGGAGATCACCTCGTATTAGTTTTATCAATCATTGTAGTGCGGCAGCCAAGTTATGGTGTAAAGGTTCTGCGCAGCCGCTTACCTGTTTCCTTCCCCTGTCTTATGTCGCCCTGTTGACTTCCGCTCGTTAGTTAGTTATAATTATTTTTATTATTATTATATTTTTTTTTTATGAATTATCAATCTTTTTTTTTTTCTTTCTTTTTTTCACAAATTTGGAATGAGGACTGATGTTCAGGAGTAATCCATTCCAAATCAGTAAGGTGGTAAGGGGGGTGGGGGGGGGGGGGGGCGAGAGACAAGAGAGGCACGGATAGAGAGAGAAAGAGAGAGAAACTGGTAGACAGATTAAAATGAGAAAGTGAGGGAGACGGGAGGGGGAGGAGGAGGATAGAGAGAGTATATAAATGTGTATGTATATATATGAATATATATATATATATATATATATATATATATATATATATATATATATATATATATATATATATATATGTGTGTGTGTGTGTGTGTGTACATATATATATATATATATATATATATATATATATATATATATATATATATATGTGTGTGTGTGTGTGTGTGTGTGTGTGTGTGTGTGTGTGTACATATATATCTATATATATATATATATATATATATATATATATAGAGAGAGAGAGAGAGAGAGAGAGAGAGAGAGAGAGAGAGAGAGAGAGAGAGAAAGAAAAAAGAGAAAGAGAGAGAGTGACAGAAAGAATATAGAGATAGATGGAAAGATAGATGGGAAGTGAGTGAGAGAGATAAAAAGAGAGGGAGAGAGAAAGAAAGAGATAGAGAGAGAGTAAGAGAGAATGAGAGAGAGAGAGAGAGAAAGCGTGGGGGAGAGATTTGCTAACTAAGACCAGATCAGTCAGTACTGAAATAAGACACTTCGAAATTATTATCGAGTAACTTCTTACAGCGAAGTTCATAAAAGGAAGGTTATTTTTGGTGTCAAGGTAATCGAGATGAACATCGTGAACACGTAAAATGTCTTTTAAACATTTGTATAGAAACGTATTTTTGATTCAGTATACCGTCACTTATTAAATTGTTATTCTTTAAATTTTCATGTTAGTTTAAATATATATATATATATATAGTTTTATTCTATTATGTATTTCTATTTTCTTCACTCTTTCTCTTCTCTTCCTTTCTCCCCCCTTCCTCTTCCTCCTTCCTCTTTTACTCCATCCCCCACCCCCTCTTTACCATCACCCCCCCCCTCCTTCCATCACAGATTCCGAGAAACCTCCAATGAAATCTCGTTGAAGAGGAAACCAGCTTGAGATGTCCAAGGACGGGCTTAAGTAATCGGCCTGAGCTGAAGTCGACAGCTCTAAGATTGGGAATAGAATCTACTGTAATGTTGGTTAATATAGTCTTGAGTACATCTGTTGGCCTCGTAGAATACTTGTATATATCTGTATCTCTGTCTATATGTCTATACCAATACCTATATATATATATATATATATATATATATATATATATATATATATTTCTGTCTGTATGGCTATATCTATACCAATATCTATATCACTGTCTATATGGCTATATCTATACCTGTGTCTATATTTTTGTCTATATATCTCTACATATAGCCTACTTATATCTATCTATCAATCTATCTATTTATCTATCTATTTATATATATATATATATATATATGACTGTATTATCTATATCTATATCATATATATTTATACCATCTACATCTATCAAAATACATACATATCTATTTATCCGTCTATTCAACTGTCTATCTACCTATCTATCTATCTATTCTCTGCGTTTCCTACCCCTAGTTACGGTTGCCTCGTGCTTCTTTCCACTCCACCCTTCCATCGAAATCTCTTTTTCCCTTTTTACTTTCCCCCTCCCTCCATCTACTTAATACCTTCTTCACGATATCTTCTTGCATCCTAACATACTACCCCAGTCTTGCCTCTTTCCCTCTTCTCGGCCTATGTCTGTCTGTCTGTGTCTGTGTCTCTGTGTCTATCTCTGTCTCTGTGACAATTTATGTCTGTATTTCCCTTTCTCTGTGTCAATCTCTTTCTGTCTCTATCTCTCTGTCTCTCTCTGTCTGTCTGTCTATCTGTCTGTCTGTCTCTGTCAATCTCTTTCTGTCTGTATCTCTCTGTCTCTCTCTGTCTGTCTGTCTATCTGTCTGTCTGTCTGTCTCTGTCTCTCTCTGTCTGTCTGTCTCTCTCTCTCTCTCTCTCTCTCTCTCTCTCTCTCTCTCTCTCTCTCTCTCTCTCTCTCTCTCTCTCTCTCTCTCTCTCTTTCTCTCTCTTTCTCCCCCCCCCCCTCTCTCTCTCTCTCCCTCTCTCTCCTTCTCTCTCTCTCTCTCTCTCTCTCTCTCTCTCTCTCCCCCCCTCTCTCTCTCTCTCTCTCTCTCTCTCTCTCTCTCTCTCTCTCTCTCTCTCTCTCTCTCTCTCTCTCTCTCTCTCCCCCTCTCTCTCTCTCTCTCTCTCTCTCTCTCTCTCTCTCTCTCTCTCTCTCTCTCTCTCTCTCTCTCTCTCTCTCTCTCTCTCTCTCTTTCTCTCTTTCTCTCTCTCGTTCTGCTGTCCTCACACCTCCTCCTCTCTCCCAAAGATACTTATATTAACCACGTAATATTCTCAGCCTTTTGTTATCATCATTATTATTATCATTTTTATCATTATTATTATTATTATTATCATCATCATTTTTATTATTATTATTATCCTTATTTATATTATCATCATCATTATCTCTCTCTCTCTCTCCCTCTCCTTCGTTCTCTCTCTCTTTCGCTCTCTCTCTCTCTCTCTCTCTCTCTCTCTCTCTCTCTCTCTCTCTCTCTCTTGCTCTTATTTTCTACAATTCTCATTTTCCCTAGGATGTCCTTCGAGGTCAGTAAAATCATAATAAGGACTTTTCATGGAGTTACTTAATAATATACATATATATATATATATATATATATATATATATATATATAAACAGAGAGATAGAGAGAGAGAGAGAGAGAGAGAGACATAGCTATAGATATAGATATATAGATATGATATAATATATATATATATATATATGAATATATAATGTATACATATATATATATATACATATACAAATATAAGTATAGATAGATATGTAGATAGATAGGTAGATAGATAGATACATACATATATTTATATATATGTATATATACATGTATATATATATATTTTTTTTTTTTTTTTTTTTTTTTTTTTTACTCGTCAAGGAAAAGAAGCTACCTCTAAGACGAGGAGTAGAAAAGAGAAGGGCAGCGGGCTGTATGGGCGGGCGAGCGGGGGAGGCAGG
>NC_061841.1:4143096-4153096 GCF_019202785.1 Penaeus chinensis
GAAGAAGAAGAAGAAATAAGGGAAGAAATAGAGGAAAGAAGAAGAAATAGAAGAAGAAAAAGAAATAGAAGAAGAAGAAGAAGAAGAAGAAGAAGAAGAAGAAGAAGAAATAGAAGAAGAAATAGAGGAAAGAAGAAGAATAGAAGAAGAACAAGAAACAGAAGAAAGAAGAAGAAATAGAAGAAAGAAGAAGTAATAGAAATACGAAGAAGAAATAGAAGATAGAAGAAGAAAAAGAAGATAGAAGAAGAAAAAAGAAGAAGACGACGAAGAAGAAGAAGAAGAAGAAGAAGAAGAAATAGAAGAAAGAAGAAGAAGACTAACAAGACGAAGACGAAGACGAAGACGAAGAAGAAGAAGAAGAAACAGAGCCCCAGAGGCGACCTCCAGCTATCCTCATCCTGGCCTCGCTTCAGCTCACACTTCCTCTCGAGGGAAATTCTGAAATAGAGTTTCAGGAACTTTTCGGAGACAAGTCTGAAATAAGTAAAAGAGAGAGAAAGAGAGAGATGGTGGGATGAGGGGGGGGGGGGAAGGAGGGGGAAGGAGGGAGGGAGGGAGAGAGAGAAAGCGAGAGGGAGAGGGAGAGGGAGAGGGAGAGAGAGAGAGAGAGAGAGAGAGAGAGAGAGAGAGAGAGAGAGAGAGAGGGAGAGAGAGAGAGAGAGAGAAAGAAAGCGTGATAGAGAGAGAGAGAGAGAGAGAGAACAAGCCAATCATAAACGAAATCATATTTAGCTTCACAGAAAATGCGGGAAAAAGGTCTTGTTAGAGGATGAAATTTGTCTGTTATCATATAAAGGATATCTGCTATCGTTCGTGTAAAACGCAGATGACAGCAAACCGGATTCATAACAACGTCTTTATTAACTCTATACTTCTATAACCTCTAGAATCAGAGCCTCTTCTGTATAGGCTTGGATCCCTTACCCTTGCCAGAATGTCCCGTAAATCATTCATTTTATTACAGTTTTCTCCGTTTTTTTTTTTTTTTTTTTTTTTTTTGCGCCTTTTGTGAATAATATGCTCGAGATTGTGGATATTTTTGTTCTTTTCCTTTCATATATTCCTGGAATTCTAGACACAGCTTATTCATCGAGATTTCCATTTTGCTTTGCTTATGCAGCTTGCGTTCCGTCGGAAAAGTTGCTGTATCAGAGCATGATAATGAGGCATTCCCGAGAGAGGGGATGATTCAGTGCAAAAGAAGATATGTTTGAAAAATGAAAGGAAGAAAAGAAAAAGGTTATTACTAATTTGCAATGATATGAAAGAGAAGAAGAAGAAAAAAAAAAAAAAAAACGATTTTGAGATCGTAGTTGAACTAAAAACCTTCAAGTATAACAAAATTATAAAAAGATTTTGACTCGTGCAAAATGTATTTCGTAATTAGATTCTTAACCAGGTATCTATTTAGAGAAAGTGGGCGGACCTTTGACACGAATCGCTGTTTCTGATTGGCTGGCGGTTGAGACTGGTTGAGACAGCCAGCCAATCAGCGGCTGTGGCTTGCTGGTGCCGGCCAATCAGAGAAGTCAGTGGAAGGGATGGTATAAATACATGGCACTGTGTATCACTCATACAAATACGAAAAAGACACAAAACACACACACACACACACAAACACACACCCACACACACAATCACACAGTCACACACACAGCCACATACACACATACACACACACACACACACACACACACACAACACTAAAACTGTATAACTAAACCAAAACACTGAAGGAAGAAGTGAAGTCCAAAATGGAACGACAGAGAAACCTCAGTAACATATTTTGATAACTAAAAAAAAAAAAAAAAAAAAAAAAATTAGAAAGCTACTAACAACACAAAATCACAGGTTCTTAGTAACACGGGGGGGGGGGGGGGGGTCTGCAAATGGTGAGACGCAATGTGGAGAAAATTACGATAATTGTTACGTAGAAAGAAATATTTTACAGTGAACTATGGTATAGAAGGAGTATAGCATAATAAGAATTCATAGAAGATAATGACCAAATTAATAATAATTGGGGAGGGGGGGGATAGTATAGCCACACTGACACGAAAATGAAAATTCTATGATATGATAATAACAATAAATAAATAAATAAAAGAGATTTGAAAAAATGGATAATAACAATAACAAAAATTATAAGATATATGAGCACACACAACGAAAATGTACAATAAACTTTAAATAATCTCTCAATAACCTTATTCAGTGTTTTTTTTTTTTATTACCTTATTCACCACTTTATTTATTATGTTTATATCTATTTATGTATTTAGTTATTTAATTCTATTTTACCAGGTCACTTACTGACGTCAGTGGAGTAAACTCTTCCTTCATTTTCTTCATGCTTCTCGTAACAGCGTGGCAGCATCAGCACCACAGTTATTTCTCATATTTCTCATGTTTCCGATGACGACGTCGAAAATCCGGGTTAACCATCACGGCTGCTGTAATCTTCCCTGTAAAGAACGGACTGTCTACGTGTATGGATGCCTCTGGAACATTAACTAGTGGTCCGTCGATCATTTTAACTTTTATCTGTTCAGTTAAGGGAATTCTCTAATAACATCTATTACTCCTATTGTCGACTCCCTGTTCGGGCGCCCCTTTGTCAAATTCTTATCAAGGTCAAGTTTTTCCAAGTATTAATTTATTTATTTTCTTGTATATTAAATTTTATTCCCGGTTTCATTTTCTTTTACAAGATCTGACAACTTTCTTTTCATAGACATATACAAGTTACTTAAATTAGTTTATCTTCAATGATTAACCTGTTGATATGTAAATCTCACTGTTTCGTTTTCCATAGTGAAGATTCTCATTCAAATAGTTTAGAATTAAGCTTGTGTTTAGGGTTCTTAGACACGGGGAGAGTAATATAATTCATTAAAGTTATTTGCTATTTCACTGATATGATAAATAGGAGTAATGTATATTATTCTCACGTTTCGTTTGCCGGTTCGGTTGCTTGCCTTATGTTTTAAGTTCGTTACTCACGTATATAGTTTTTTAATAATTATATAAGAAGCAGAGGCTAGGAGGGCGTGCAATGACAGCGATGCGGCTGCAGGTGGCCGGTCAGCAGTATTTTTAATTTTTTTTCGTCCGCTGCTCTGTTTGCTTGGGTTCTGCTCGTGAATCGCGAATGAGTGAGGAGGAATGCCCGTGACTCCTGCCCACCTGCCCGATTGTCACGCGCATGCGCACAAACACCCAAGGGTTGCCATATGTCGCTGTGTGTGTGTGTGTGTATCGAAAATAAAGGAAAATGAAAACATTTTTCAATTTCCTTTGCGTAAAGTAAGAGAAAAATAATAGAAAATATAAGAATTACAATAACAATTACAATCACCCAATATAACATTGCCTTTGAATAGAAGGGAGTTAAATACTGTTATTACGAAGGACAAAAGAGAGCGTTGCAAATCCCCCCAGACCAAAATACACGTAAAGACACAAGTTTTAAGATACAAGTAAAACAATTAAAAAAAAAGATATACACCAACGAAAGATCGAGATGATAATGGTAACATGTTATCGTTAATAATAATAATATCATTAGTAATAATAATAACAGTAATTATGATGACGATGATAGTACTGATAATAGTAGTAATAATAATGATAACGATAGTAATAATATTAATAGTGAAAATGATAATAAAGGTAACAATACTACAGCTACTTCTAAAACTATTACCACTACTTCTACTATATATAATAATAATAATGATAATGTAAATAATAATAATGTAAATAATAATAATGTAAATAATAATAATAATAATGATAATGTAAATAATAATAATAGTAATTATAATAATTATGGTGATGATAACAATAATGATAATGATAACGATGATAGAAATAATGATAATGTTAATAATAATAATAATAATAATAAATCATAATAATAACAATAATATAACAATATTGTAAACCATAATAAGACCAACGACGGTTAATACAACAAAGCAAACACTCAAAATAACATCCAGAATAAACCATTTTCCGAGAAGACAAGCAATTCTCCAATATCTTCCTGTTCCTGTACAAATACCATATAATGCAATCAACGACCAATGCACTGTCGGAATGCAATAATGCACGAAATCTAAGATACCAGTCTCTTTTCAACACAATCATCAGTTCAGTCACAGGGAAAGGGTGATCTGACGTGCAATCAATGATTTTATGCTCTCGTGACCCCCAAGCAGACACAGCGTATGAATGTAATGGTGTATGAGGAGATTTCAATGTGGGATGGACTTCTTGTGGGATATGTTGGTTGGGTGGAAGTCATATGGTCAGGAGGGGAGTACGAACTGCCAAAAAAGGTTGGTAATATGTATGTATATGTATGTATACGTATATGTATATATATCGCACACACACATAGTATACGTAAATTCGTTCATATATACCTACACACATACATACATACAAGCATACATACACACCCATAATATATTTATACATATATACATATATATCCATAAATACATACATAAATACATACTATATACATATACATATTATGCACATATGCATACATACATACATCCATATATAATACATACATACATGCATACATATATACACATACATACACATATAAAACATACCTGCACACATACATATTTGTGTATAAATATGCATAATAAACATACATACATACATACAAGCATAATACATATATACATAATTCATATATGTAAATAGCTATCCCACACACTTCACTCTGAACCTCAGAAAAAAGGCGACGAACACGCTGTCAAGATCTTGCAACCACTTCTAAATTCCTCCTTTTACTGCATTGCAACATTCCCAAGGCGACCGCAGATATGTTGACAGTTCGAAAATAAAAAACAAGACCAATCGGTGAAAAGTTAAACGATATAATCCGAGACAGAAATTCGTTCACAAACAGCTTCCAACGACGCTGTATATCACATACCCTGCAGGCAGATGTGATGAAGCTTCTTTTGGTGAAACAAAACGTGGTTCGATACAAGAATCAGCGAACATCGAGCTCACGTCCGCTTCCACAGCATTTCCAACGCCATGGAGGTACAGGTAGATGAAGCTGGACATCTACCGAACTGGAAGGAAGGAGAAATAACCCATTGGGGATTAAATTCACACAGAAATAAAATGAAAACTGCATACATCGCGACTCAGGGGATTGTTAACACCGAATCGGTCAGCTTCAACTTAAACCAAGGTCGAAGCAACACTTACCCGTGAAACAAGACGCAGGTTACAGTTAGATGGTTCTTCATCTATGTATCTATCTATTATCTATTATCTATCCATCTATCTATCCACCCATCTACCTGTCTGTCTATCTGTCTATCTATCTATCTATTATCTATCCATCTATCTATCCACCCATCTATCTATCTGTCTGTCTGTCTGTCTGTCTGTCTATTTATCTATCTATCTTTCTATCTATCTATCAACCCATCTATCTATCTATCTATCTATCTATCTATCTATCTATCTATCTATCTATCTGTCTATCAATTCACCCATCTATCTGTCTGTCTGTCTGTCTGTCTGGCTGTGTATCTATCTATATGCTCTCTTTTCTCACCAAAGTCTTTATTACTGACGAAGATATAATCGAAACCAGTCAAATACAGCCCTACATCCAGACATCCATTCTCATTTATACCTTTTCTAGAGTTATAGTAATAATTATGACGATAATAATGATAATAATAATAATAATAATAATAATAATAATAATATTGATAATAATAACAATAATAATAATAATAATAATAATAATAATAATAATAATAATAATAATAATAATATTGATAATAATAACAATAATAATAATAATAATAATAATAATAATAATATTGATAATAATAACAATAATAATAATAATAATAATAATAATAATAATAATAATAATGATAACAGTAATAGTGCTATAGTAACGATAATGATAATGATGAGGATTAGGTTGCAATGATCAATGATGATGATAATGATAGTAGCAGCAATAATGGTAAAACAAAAATGAAAATGACAATAATAATGATAGTATTGATACAAAATAATGATGAGAATGACAAAATAATAACAACCAAAATATTAATGATAATAATTATTATTACTATATATAATGATGATAATAGTAATAATAATGACAATGACAATGATAATATTAATAGTTTAAAAAAATAATGATAGTAATAATAGTTATAATATTTATCGTTATGATAACGATAATGATGATAATAATAGAAATAATGATGATAATAATAGTTATAATGATAATGATAATAATTATGACGGTAATGATCATGATAAAAGTAAAAATGATAATGATAATAAAAAGATAATGATAACAATTATAATCATAATTAGTAATAAGATTATTGATAAAAAGAATAATAGTAATTGAATTATAATAACCATAATCATAATAACTATAATTAAAACAACAACAACAGCAATTTAAAAATATCAATAATGAATGAAACAAAATCGATATCGACTTATAGATATGCCTTAGCAACAGTCTTCAACATCTTCCTGTGCAAAATCCCTTTCAACAATCCGAAATGCATCAAGCTCCGCCCTCTGCCCTTTACAAAACGCTTAGTTCACGATCCGTCGCTCTTCGTCTTAATTCCCAAAATAACTCGCCTAAAGCATCATTTGTCAGAAAGTTGATTTTCAGCCTTTATTCCGAAAAGCATCGACTCCTTTCGCTATCAATCATCTTTCGTTCCTTCCTTGGGTTCGGGGAATAAAGTGAGGGGTGGGGGGAGGAGGGGTGGGGGGAGAATGGGGAGATGGAAAGGGGGAGGAAGAGGGAGAAGGAAGGGAAGGAGAGGAGAGGGGGAAAAGGGGAGGGAGGAAGGGAGGGAGGGGGAGGGAACGAGAGAGAAAGAGAGAGAGAGAGAGAGAGAGAGAGAGAGAGAGAGAGAGAGAGAGAGAGAGAGAGAGAATGAGGGAGAAAGAGAAAGAGAGAGAGAGAGAGAGAGAGAGAGAGAGAGAGAGAGAGAGAGAGAGAGAGGTAGAAAGAGAGAGAGATAGAAAGAGAGAGAGAGAAAGGGAGAGAGATAGAAAGAGAGAGAGAGAGAGAGAGGAAGAGAGAAAGAGAGAAAAAGAAAGAGAGAGAGAGAGAGGGAGAGAGAGAGAGAGAGAGAGAGAGAGAGAGAGAGAGAGAGAGAGAGAGAGAGAGAGAGAGAGAGAGAGAGAGAGAGACAGACAGAAAGGGAGAGAGATAAAAAAAAGAGAGAGAGAGAGAGAGAGGGAGAGAGAGAGAGAGAGAGAGAGAGAGAGAGAGAGAGAGAGAGAGGGGGGGGGGGGAAGTTATTATTTGTTTTCTATATCTTATGATTTCGATTGCCATTCTCTTTTATCTTACGCTTTGTATGTTTCCTACTTTCAGCCTAATTCTATTATTTCGCATTAATTGATGTTTTCTGTTCTTTTATCTCTCTCCCTCTCTCTTTTTCTCTCCCTCTCTCTATCTCTCCCTCTCTCTCTCTCTCTCTCTCTCCCCCCCCCCCCCTCTCTCTCTCTCTCTCTCTCTCTCTCTCTCTCTCCCTCTCTCTCCCCACCCCCCTCTCTCTCTCTTTCTTGTTATGCATTCTATTGTTTTATTCATTCCCTTTTTATATACTTACTTCATTCTTCTTCGTGCCTCCTCTTGAATATTCATCTTCTCTCACGTTTTATCATCCTTTCTCCTCTTCCTTCTTGCTGCCTCCCATGTCTTAAATTCCGTTCATATGTTTTTAATTGTCTTTTTAACTTCATTTTCCCTTTCCCCATTTTCTTACATAGTTCTTCCTATCTCTCCTTCTCTTCACTTGTAGATAGTTTCCACCTCTTCCTTCCTCCTCTGAATTCTTACTTTTTTTTTTATCTATCCTCCTTATTTATTGAAATTTCTTCCATTTTCACTTCTATCTCAATTTCTCCTTTCTATATTGGTTCTTTCACTTCCTTTTATCTCCATTTATATCCCTTCTTCTCTCTTATTTCTTCTACTATTTTCGATTTTCATTTATCTCTCTCATTCTTTCTTTAATATGTTTTGTCACATCCTTCTATCTCCATTTATCCTTCCCTTTCTTTCATATCTCTCCCTTCTTTTTCTTTAATATTTATTTCCCTCTCTCTTTACCATTTATTCATTTATATCTGTCATTATTTATTTAACTTTTATTTTAACAATTATTCTACGTCTCTCTCTCTCTCTCTCTCTCTCTCTCTCTCTCTCTCTCTCTCTCTCTCTCTCTCTCTCTCTCTCTGCTTATCTTCTCCTTCCTTTCTTCAACACTTCTTCTACCTCTTTTTATCTCCTTTTATCTCCCTTCAATTTTCTTTTTATATTTGCATTTCCTTCTGTCTTTATCAATTTCCTCACTTCCTTTTCCTTCTACATTTTTACACTTATTTATATTTTTTATATTTTCATTTATCTCCTTATCTCTTTTCTTTTCATTCCCTGCCTCCCCCTTTCTTTCTCTAATCTTCATCCACCTCCTCCTATCTTCGTTTATTACCCCCTTCCCCACTTCCTTTTAATTGTTCCATCTTCATTTATCTCCTTATCTCCCCTCTTTTCATTGTCTTCCCCTTTCTCTATCTAATCTTCATCCACCTCCTCCTATCCTCATTTATCTCCTCACCTCCTCTCTTTTCATTCCATCCTTTCTCTCTTTTATCTTTATCCACCTCCTCCTATCTTTATTTATCTCCTTACCTCCTCTCTTTTCATCCCCTCCCTCTCCCTTTCCCTCTCTATTCTTCATCCACCTCCTCCTATCTTCATTTATCTCCTCGCCTCCTCTCTTTTCATTCCCTCCCTCTCCCTTTCTCTCTCAAATCTTCATCCACCTCCTCCTATCTTCATTTATCTCCTTACCTCCTCTCTTTTCATTCCCCCCTTTCTCTCTCTATTCTTCATCCACCTCCTCCCTATCTTCATTTATCTCCTTACCTCCTCTCTTTTCATTCCCTCCCTCTCCCTTTTTCTCTCTATTCTTCATCCACCTCCTCCCTATCTTCATTTATCTCCTTACCTCCTCTCTTTTCATTCTCTCCCTCTCCCTTTTTCTCTCTATTCTTCATCCACCTCCTCCCTATCTTCATTTATCTCCACACCTCCTTTCTTTTCATTCCCTCCCTCTCCCTTTCTCTCTCTCATCTTCCTCCACCTCCTCCTATCTTTATCTATCTCCTCGCCTCCTCTCTTTTCATTCCCTCCCTCTCCCTTTCTCTCTCTATTCTTCATCCACCTCCTCCTATCTTCATTTATCTCCTCACCTCCTCTCTTTTCATTCCCTCCCTCTCCCTTTCTCTCTCTATTCTTCATCCACCTCCTCCCTATCTTCATTTATCTCCTCGCCTCTTCTCTTTTCATTCCCTCCCTCTCCCTTTCCCTCTCCAATCTTCATCCACCTCCTCCTATCTTTATTTATCTCCTTGCCTCCCCTCTTTTCATTCCCTCCCTCTCCCTTTCTCTCTCTAATCTTCATCCACCTCCTCCTATCTTTATCTATCTCCACACCTCCTCTCTTTTCATTCCTTCCCTCTCCCTTTCTCTCTCTATTCTTCATCCACCTCCTCCCTATCTTCATTTATCTCCTCGCCTCTTCTCTTTTCATTCCCTCCCTCTCCCTTTCCCTCTCCAATCTTCATCCACCTCCTCCTATCTTTATTTATCTCCTTGCCTCCCCTCTTTTCATTCCCTCCCTCTCCCTTTCTCTCTCTAATCTTCATCCACCTCCTCCTATCTTTATCTATCTCCACACCTCCTCTCTTTTCATTCCTTCCCTCTCCCTTTCTCTCTCTATTCTTCATCCACCTCCTCCCTATCTTCATTTATCTCCTCGCCTCTTCTCTTTTCATTCCCTCCCTCTCCCTTTCCCTCTCCAATCTTCATCCACCTCCTCCTATCTTTATTTATCTCCTTGCCTCCCCTCTTTTCATTCCCTCCCTCTCCCTTTCTCTC